>NC_132855.1:7074202-7151702 GCF_048164855.1 Canis lupus baileyi
TGAAACCAGAAAACTTCAGGCTGAATGGTGGGCCTCTCACTTGTTCGCTTTGCCCTTTTGGTCAAGCTGTTTAATTTCTCTGAGCCACTATTCCTCTGTCAGTAACACCATTCACAGATCTAAGACCATCCATTTCACAGGTTATTCTGAGGACTAACTGTGATAACATATGAACACATATAACACACGGTAACCACTCTGATGATATTCCCTCCCTCCTTCCCTCTTTACTTAGATGAACTCCTTCCAGAGACTTAATTATACATTATAATTTGCCTCAGTTTATACAACTGGGATGCTAAGCGAGCCTATCCCGCCTGCAGCCTCTACCCGGACTTAAGATCTAAAAATGTTAAAAAGTTCATCTACACTGAATCCTGAGGGGTTTATAGCAGAATTTTTTTTTAAAGTGCTATATAGTATCTGTTAATAGAGTTCTGTGCATACATTTGTGCATTTTACTATTTATTCAAAAATAATATTCTGGTACAAAGTATATGCTAAACAAAAGGTTTTGGTTTGTTGTACAGCAGGAAAACTTTGAGCAAGCATGCCTTTCTCAAATCCCAACCCAGGCCAATATGGGCTACCTTGCAACAGGCTCCACTGGTACCCATTTTTGGGGTTTTTAAATGTTTTAGTTCTAACTCCTGCTCATGAGATTCCTTGTGTCTTTGTTTCCATTCCTTGTTTCTGGCTTTGTCCATACTAGTAATCCAGCTTTGGTTTGGTTTTGTTGGTATCTAGCTTTTATCTTTCTCCAACTTTGGCTCTATGTTCGAATCAATTTCAACTTGTTAGGTAACTTCTTAAAGAATAAACTCTCCTATAATCATTCGCTTCATCCAACCAACCCAAATTTGCTACTTTTGGTGGCGGCAGGGAAGGTAAATAAATGCATAATTAGAGTTCAGTGTGGCAAGGGTTACGATAGATGAATGCAAGGAAGAAATGGGATGGATATTAGCATGGCATAATGAGAAAGGGCTTTCTCAAGAGGAGGTAATGCTTAAGTTGAATTTTAATGAATAAATAGGAATTAAGGTTGTTGCTAGGGCTTCTCTAGGCAGAAGTAAGGCATTAGGAAAAGCAAGACTCTTTTAGGCAACGACAAGTCATTCCTTATGACTAGGACATAGGCATGGGGTACATTTAGCACAGGTAGGTAGGAGCCAGACTGTGAGAGGTCCACGGCTACTAAATTCAGAAGTTAAATATTTCTTCTCTAAGAACCGCTTGAATTGGGGGTAAAGAAACATAGAGGTTCTGAAGGACTGAAGAAAAATGATATGACCAGGTTTGAATTTTAAGAATATCTATGGCAACAATGCTAGTTAAGATGTCATTGTGGACATTTTAGATTACTCAGGTAGAATGGAGAGGAAGAGTTGAGAGGTTTTAAGGAACTTGAACATTCTCTCTAGCTCCATTTTCTCTTTTTAATTCCAGTTGGTTAACATATAGTGTAATACTAAATTCAAGTGTACAATATGGGGATTGACACTTTCATACAATACCCAGTACTGGTCACAAGTGCATTCTTAATACCCTTCACCTTTTTGATCCATACCTCTATGCACTTTCCCAACCCTAAAGTTATCCCTCTGGAGAGGTCTCTGAACTGTAGGCTAATAGGCACATACCCTCACTCACTCTGTTCCTAATCCTAACCCTAAGCATTATTCAAGCCCTAAACCAAATCCTAATCCTAGATCTAAGAAAAAAAAATGATATACATATACAACGGAATCTCACTCAGCCATCAAAAAGAAGGAAATCTTGCCTTTGCAACAATATGGATGGAGCTAGAGAGTATCATGCTAAGTGAAATAAGTCAGTCAGAGAAAGACAAATACCATATGAACATGCAGAATTTGACTGATTATATATAGAAACTGTGAAAGGAAAGGAGTCATCTAGATGACTCAAAGTAATCTGAGCAGATGATGGCTTCATTTATTAAAGTAAAGAACATAGGAAGAGGATTGGTCTTGAATTGAAAAGTAATAAATTCAATGTTAAGCATGCTTTTAAAAACCCGGGATATCGCTCAGTAGAAAGGTCCACTAAGCTGTTCTATATGTGGTTCGTGAGTCAGAGAGTAATGGCCTCAGATTTAGATTTGGAAGCCATTAGATCAATGGTAGTTGAAGTAATAGTGTAGGTGAAATTACCCAAAAATCTGTATGAGGTGTGTGGAATGAGAAGAGCAGAGGGCTGAGGATAGAATTTTGGGAGTTCATTTCCTAAACAATATTTACTGACTACACATAATGTTAAAGTCACTGTACTAGATGTTGAAGATGTAATGGTGAACCAATAAAATCAACTTCCTCCTTGCTCCTTCCCTCTCTCTTGTCTTTCCTTTCTTCTTCTGTCCCTCCCTCCCTTTCTCTCTTCCTTCCATCAATAAATGTCTATTAGTCACCTACTGTGTGCCAGACATATACTAAGTTCTAAGGGTACTACAGGAACAAGACATAAAAGGTCCCTGTCCTTGCAAAGTTTATAATGGAGAAGAAATAAATCAGAACAGTAAATTGCTGAAATACAATATTTATAAATTTTGACATATTCTAGAAGGAAATAAAGGTGTCATATGATAAGGAATAGTAAGGAAGATCATCTGAGAGGTAGCATTTAATCTAAAATCAGAAAGATGAAAAGGGGCCACGTATTGATAGGATCAAAGGGGGCTTACATTAAGGTAGAAAAGTCTCATACAAACTTGAACTTAACTTGATCTTGACCTGGAGCAAGGGAAATGAGGTAGAGGTGAGCCAGAAGAATTTAGCAGGGACCCAATAGAGCCCTTGCTTGTATTTTAATAGAAGAGATAGGCAGTGAATAATTAATTATGCAACTAAATAGTAATCCTAGAAAGTGATCTAAAGGAGGGGCAGTCCACTAAGACTCTTGGTTTCCACTCAAGTCATGATCCCAGGGTCCTGGGATCGAGCCTTGCATCGGCTCTGCACTCAGCACGGGGTCTGCTTGAAATTCTCTCTCTCTCTCTCTCTCCTCCTCTCCCTCTACCCCTCCCTGCCCCCCCTCAAATAAATCAATCATGAAGAAAGTGATCTAAAGGGAAGAGCAAACAACAGAAGAGCACTGTCATTTGAGAGCAAGGAGGACTCGGAGCTTGGGAAGGATACTGAGAAGGCCCAGCTTGAGAAGTCTGGTTGAAAACCATAAGCATGACACCATAGAGGCTGAGAAAAGAGTGTTTTAAGAAAGAAATTATGATCAATAAAATCAGATGAAGCAAAAATATTAAGATAATTATTAGATAATGCTCTGTGTCTTTGTTAATATGGAGGTTACTGAAATTGGCTAAAATAACCTCGTGGGAGGGTTTGGTCAAAAGTCAGATTGTAGAAACAGGAGGGGTAAATAGCAGTAATAGATTTGAGAGAGTGGACCGTTCTTTTAATTACCTACGTTATGATGAAAGTAAGTGGTATAACTGCCAAACCAAAAAAGCAAGTGGATTGCATGGAATCTTGTTTAAGAGAGAAGACCTGGGTCATGTTTCCCTATTGAGATGAATACACTAGTTGCAAGAGAAGGATTATGGGAAAATGAGTAAAAGGCAGAGCAAAGTCTTTTGGTAAATGGAAGGAGACGACATCCAAAGAAACAAGTGATCCATCAACAAAATGGAAAGGCGGGATCCCTGGGTGGCGCAGCGGTTTAGCACCTGCCTTTGGCCCAGGACGTGATCCTGGAGACCCGGGATCGAATCCCACGTCAGGCTCCCGGTGCATGGAGCCTGCTTCTCCCTCTGCCTATGTCTCTGCCTCTCTCTCTCTCTCTCTGTGACTATCATAAATAAATGAAAAAAAAATTAAAAAAAAATGGAAAGGCAACCTATCCAATGGGAGAAAACACTTGCCAACAACATATCCACAAAGGTGCTAAAATCTTAGATTTATAATGAACTTGTATGATTTAATAGCAAAAAAACCAATCCAATTAATCCAATTAAGTTTGTCCAATTATAAAGAGAACAAAAAATCTGAAAAGACAGTTTTCCAAAGAAGATATAGAAGTGGCCAGCAAGTGCATGAAAAGATGTTCATCACTAACCATTTTAGTTAGTGACCATTTTAGTTAGTAACCATTTTGATCAGAAAATCAAAACCACAATGAGGTATCATCTCACACCTGTTAGGATGTCTATTATCAACAAGAGAAGAGATAACAAATGCCAGCAAGGATGTGGAGAAAAGAGGACCCTTGCACACTGTTGGTGGGAATGGAAATTGGTGTAGCCTCTGTGGAAGACAGCATGGAGGTCCTTCAAGAAATTAAAAATAGGACTACCATTTATTTGATTCTGCTTCCAGGTTTGTATCCAAAGGAAATGTAACCAGTATTTCAAAGACATCTCTACACTCCCAAGTTCACTGGAGCATTATTTACAATAGCCAAGATTTGGAAACCACCTAAGTGTCAAAAGAAAAATGGATAAAGAAAATGTGGTATATGCATACAATGGTATATTATTCGGCCATTAAAAAAGAGGAAATCCTGTCATCTGGGATATGATGGACGAAACTAGAGGCATTTTGTTAAGTGAAATAAGCCAAACAGAGAAAGACAAATACTACATGTTATCACTTACATGAGGTCTCAAAAAAAAAAAAAAAAAGTCAAATTCAGAAACAGAGGGCAGAAAAGTTGTCAGGGGCTAGGGTGGGGGGTGCAGGAGAAATAGGAAGAAGTTGGAAAAGGGCACTAATTTTCGGTTTTAAGATGAATACAGCCTGAAGATCAAATGTACAACATGTCTGCTACAGTTACTAATATTGTATTATATAATTGAAATTTATTAATAGAACTTAAATGTCTTCATTTTGCACTTTACATATACTACACACACACACACACACACACACACACAGAAAGGTAACTATGGGAATGATAGGTGTGCTCATTAATTTGAGAGGAGTCATCTCACAGTGTATATGTATATCAAATCATCAATTTATGTGCTATAAATATATCTTATATTTTTATTTGTCAATTTTACTGCAATAAAGCTGGGGGGGGGGGCGGGAAGCATCAGGACGATAAGCTATTCCTATACATATTACTTTAGTTTCTTCCTGATGATGATAATCATTTATTCTGAGTAAATGCTGTGTGTATATATATAGAAACACTTGCTGCCTCACAATTTACATGAGGATAGATTCTAATAGATCAAAGATTTAAGTGTAAATAATAAAACCATAAAAATTCTAGACAAAGTACACGGAGTAACTGTTTTATAATCTTGGAGGAGGAAAGGTCTACTAACAATGACACAAAACCCAGAACCCATAAAAGAAAATCAGCCGCATCAAAAGAATGTGCATAGTAAAAACCAAAGTCAAAGTTAAAAGTAAATGATAAATGGAGGATAATAATTGCATTCAGAATTTTCCTAATATATGAAAAGCTCCTATAGATCAACAAGAAAAGGATGGATAATCCAACTGAAAAAAAATGGCAAAGTACTGAACAGTTTGGAGAAAATGCCTCTTTTACATGTGAAAATACATTCAACCTAATTCATAATAAAAGAGAGCAAATTAAAGATATTCTGAGAAGGCTGGCAGATTGGGAAAGATCCAATTGTTAAATAACACTTGGTGGAGTTGCAGAAAGCATACACTGAGTTATGGAAATACAAAATGGCAACAGATCTATAGATAGGCTTTGGGTAACATCAATCAAAATAACAAACATATTCTTTGACCCGGGAGTTTCAGCTCTAAAATCTTATCCTCAGTTATACTTGTGCATATGCAAAACGACATATGTTCAGAGCTATTCATTGATGCATTTTAAATATTTTATTTATTTATTTGAGAGAAAGAGAGAGAGAGCGAGCACAGCAGAGGGAGAAGCAGGCTCTCTGCTGAGCAGGGAGTCTGACGTGGGCCTCGATCCCAGGACCTGAGATCATGACCTGAGCCAAAGGCAGACGCTTAACCTACCATGCCACCCAGGTGCCCCTCATTGATGCAGTTTTGTTAGCAACAATAAATGAGAAACATCCCAGGTGGCAATTATAGGAAACTGGTTAAACAACATCATCCTTCAGTGGATTATTCTCTAGTCAGAGAAATTAATGAGGAGGCTCTTTATGGGTTGCTAAAGCAATGATTTCCAAAATACATTTATTAGTGCAGAAAGTAAGGTTCACAGAATGCTACCATTTGTGTAAAATATCCACATTGCTTAAATATGCACAAAGTATCTCTAGAAGATACCCCCCCCCCAAAAAAAGATGATATTGGTTATCTCTGGGGGAAGGGAACCAGCTCTGGGATGGGGTGGAAGAAATACCTTTTGCTTCTCATACCTTTTGAATTTTAAAATATGTAAATATATTAATTTAAACACTAAATAAAAATTTTTTAAAGTGCAGTTATGGAACACATTAAGATTATAAATAATTTACAGCTTTTTAAAAGAAATATTTTCCAAGAATAATGCTTCTAAGAGTCAGTCAAGTGCAAAATGCATGATAGTAAACACTTCCCACCAGCTTTAAATGATTATAAAAAATTCTCTGAACGAAACCACTGACATAATAATACAAAGGAACTTAGCTGTGACCCTAAAACCATGGTAATGTCTAAAATATTTTGTCAGGCTAGTGAGGTTTTCCAGCGGAATGTAGAGCAAAATGTTGCAAAATAGTGTTAATAAGCAAGAACTCTGATTTAAGATAAACAGGTGAGAGGAAAATTAGATAAAATGGATCGGATCTCTTCAGGAACGCCGTGGGAATATAATTTACATCAGTAAGGTACTTTTCATCTGTGGGTATCAAAGGCATGATAAATGCTATTATTTTATGCCATTGACAAAACCTGGAAGTGGTAGACAATTACTAATCCTTTGGTTATAGGAATATCAAATATGCCCAAGTGTGTGTGGAGCCTGGGGTTCTGTCCCTTAACGGTGCCACTGTTTTGGAGTCAGGCTTCCTGACATTCCATCACATCTCCCTCAGAGGACTAGGAGATGCTCCTCCAACAAGGTTAACCTTCTCTTGCACACTGCTCCTGAGAGTTTATCAATCAGGGATTAAACCAAACTTTCCTGAAACTCATGTATTCACTCATTCACTCTCTGAGAAAAGACCATACTTTTGGCCAACACGTACTTCACAAAGCTTCTAAGCCTATGGATCTGTCTGTCCCTAACCTCTGGACCCCAGACATGCATCTTTAGCAGGTGATGTTGGAAGACTACGTGCTCTGTTAGAAACAGCAGAACATTAGCTCTTCTTCCCATTAGGGAAGTGAGTTTCCGGGTCCCTCTCCTCTGGTCTCTAGGATTTTCTGGGCCAAACCTGGAAAATCACACCCTGAGTTCCTTAGAGAGGCTCTTTTATTTTGCCATGTGACACTAAGAGGAAAGAAACCTGCTGGCATGAACTCCCTCCACCTCCAAACATCCAGGCATGTTTTGAAACTCTGCTATGGGGTTTTTTTCATATGATGAGCTTTTATAGGTTCCCTAAAAAGGAGCTTTGAAGAAGTTTCTCATAATGAATCTAAACTGCTTTTCACTCTCTTTCTATTCTCAACCCCCCTTCCTTTTCACTTCACAGACCCTCACCCACCTCCCTGTCCCACTAGCTCCCTCTCCCGCTTTCTTTACTATCATTGATCTGAATACCTCTACCCACGAAGGCAGGGTAATTTGTTTACACCGAGGCCATCTGGTAGCCATCCTTCCCATTACGTTAGACCAAAATCTCTAAGGATGGAATTGTCACGGTTTGGTTATTGCCGAGGTGCCGTCCATAAAGATGTTTTCCCTCGGAAATAACAAAAGAGAAGTTGCAATGCTACCTAAATACCAGGTTTGGGTTGGATGGAGTGGATGCACAGACAGAAAAACTTCCTGGAGACCCTTTAAGCAGTGAAAAGGTATTCAGAATGGTTCTGTGAATTTAGCTATCAGTGTGTCCTGCTGTGGGTTATTTCCCCCTGAGCTTCATGAGGAAGGCTACACCATCAGGTTTAACACTGTATATTCAGAGTTTAATGGGGTATTTGGCACAAAATAGATGCAATCAAAAACTATTTTGAGGGGGTTCCTGGCTAGCTTAGTCGGTAGGGCATGTGACTTTGGATCTTGGGGTTGTAAATTCAATCCCCATGATGGGTATAGAGATTACCTAAACATAAAAATCTTAAAAAAAAAAAACATATTTCAAAGGGGTGCCTGGGTGGCTCAGTCAGTTAAGCATCTGCCTTTGGCTCAGGTCATGATCCTGGGGTCCTGGGGTTGGGCTGTGTGGGGCTTCCTCCTCAGCAGGGAGTCTGCTTGTCCCTCTCCCTCTCCACCCCTGCTCATGCACTCTTTTTATTTATAAATAAATATTTATTTATATATTTGAAGAACAACTTAAATGGAGGAATGTTTCTCCACACATCAGCTATGATTCTCCTCTGAGTGGTGGTGCAAGATGTGGTATTTAGGAAATAGGAAAGTTCTTTAGAGTGTCTCTGAGGGCATCAAAAATACAACAAAATACTTTCCCTATGGTCTTTTCAATACAAAAAACCCTTAAATATTAAACGGAAAAGTACTGTTGAGATTTGATTAAAATTTTTGAAATTGTTCATCTGAATGCCCCAGTAAAAAATTCCTGTTTCCAAATCAGATAAAAAAGAAAAAAGAATCAGAAACAAATCTCACTTCATATGTTCCCAATAATGCAAATAGGATTTACATATGTGTTTCTTTTGGCATATTCATAAAGAAGAATCACAGAACAAGATAACTCCACTGGCTTTTCGATTACTCTTGACTAACTCACTATAGATGTCCAAAGATAGCAAGTGACATATTTCTTATGCTTTAACCACAGACTATTACACATTTTATTTTAAATTCTTTCTCTTCACAGAAACTTCAGCATTGAAATAATAATAGTATAAAAAGAAATAGAAAAGCTAAGTGCTATTAGATATCTTTCCTTTTCAATGAATCAATTCATATTGGGAAACCTCCGATTTTTAGTTATATCTCTGTCCTCTGTGCTGCAGTATGTAAAAACACTTATTATGCCACTTTAAATGCAACTGTTTAAATCTGTCTCCTTACACAGTAAGATCCTTTAGGGCAGAAAACATGCCTGATTCACTTAGGTACATGGCCTCTACCATGTTTCTGGTATAGAATAGGTCTCAATAAATATTTATT
This sequence comes from Canis lupus baileyi, assembly GCF_048164855.1. Taxonomy (NCBI): domain Eukaryota; kingdom Metazoa; phylum Chordata; class Mammalia; order Carnivora; family Canidae; genus Canis; species Canis lupus. The sequence continues at coordinate 7,083,422 of NC_132855.1, forward strand.
GACTATTATAGCATATATAAATATAGGAAATATTTACAAAATTAACCTTTTTAAAAAAGTTGTTTCTTTTAAGATCATCTATGTTAATCATGTAGGCTCAAAGTTGAAATTTAAATACTAAAGTATGGGTGGCTTAGTCAGTAGAGCATGTGACTCTTGATCTCACGGTTGTGAGTTCAAGCCTCACACTGGGTGTGGAGATTACTTAGAAATAAAATTGGGGGAGGGGAAGGGCATGGGAGAGGGAGAGAGAGCATTTTAATCAGGCTCCATGCCCCTTGCAGAGCCCAAAGCGGGGCTTGATCTTATAGCCCTGAGATCATGACCTGAGCTGAAACCAAGAGTTGGATGCTCAGTGAACTAAGCTACTCAGGCACCCCTAAAAACAATCTTTAAAAAATACTAAAATATGAAAGAAAAATCACCCATGATTTCGATTTCACTGCCTTCACTACCATTGGCAGTTGGGGTAATTTTGATATTTCAATACCCATTTTTAACATGATATTTATTTTCTTCTGTTTAAAAAGTAATACTCATTAAAATTCATTTTAAAATACAAAAACATAGAGAACAAAATCCTTTTGTAGCTATGGATAGTCTTTGCTTCAGTCTAGATATGCAGAAATTTTAGTTGCAGCGGTATGGTTAAATAACCTAAGTCCCCCAGTAGCATAGTACACATTTAGCTACCACAGTATATTAACTATGAAAAACTACATAAAATACAAAGTTGGCCGCTAGATCTTCAGTCACTATGTAAGTAATGGATGTGCATCGTGATCCCTAGCAGAGGACCCTGGTGATCCACACCCAGACTAGTAGCCCACAGAAACTGTAGGATGATCAATGTATACTGTTTAAACTTGCTTAAGTTCTGGTAATTTGTTAGGCCACACTATAAAAGTAACACGCTATGCATGAAATGTTTGAGTCACAATTTTTTTTTTCCTCCAGTATCCTGTGGACATGGTCTCAGCATCTTCAGGCATTTGTATTGCAGAGAAAAAAAAAAAATCTGAAGTCAGCTCATTTCACCCATCTGATTTGTGGGGAAACCTTTTCCCTCCAACTGAATAATTATAAAATCATTTCCCTTGTGTTAATTTTACAAGAAGTGTGCCAACATCAAGGTGTAAATCTCTCTTTCTCTCTCCCTATCTCATTTGTTTTTAAGAATAATTTCTTGGATTTTACATTAGACTCCTGTTTCTCTTTCAAGTATTCTGATCTCTCATTCAAGAAATGTTTATATTCAGAAACTCCCATTATTTTTAAGTTCGAACTCCGTTCTCCGCCCTATTACTGTCTCACATTTTAAAATAGATCTGTATGTTTCTTTTATATTGTGGAGAATAAAATTTCTTCCCTGTATTAGGTACTTCACGTATAGTGTCGGTACTGCTTTTAACTACTCTATCTCTAAAGCAAAATTTAATTCTGATGTTTCATTTTAATTTCTCTGCAATCTTTATTCCATCATATTCTTATCTCACTCTCTCCAAACTTGAACCATTTCCTTCTCATTTCAACCACTTCTGATCTTATAGCCTCCTCTGTTTTATAAAACCCATGTTTTCCTGAGGCCTACTGAAGATGCCAAACATTTTTACATTTCTTTTCTTTGGGATGACTCAGGAAAGTGGTCTTTGCTGCATTTTCCCCCTCAGTTAGTAGAAAGGATTTCTATTCTTCTACATTTTTCCTTCTTCTTCTTAAGTAGTGATCTATCTAGCCTTGCTCTGGCCAACAGTCAGGGTTGGTGGATTACAGTTTACCAGAGCCTCTATCCACATGGATAAGATCGAAGCTTCTCAGTTCTGCATCTGTGGCTTTATAAAATAAACAGACACGAGCCCAATTTTCAGCAGGCTTTCATCTAGTGTAGTTCTGCTGGATCAAGGTAGAGTCCTTACTCCTCTTATCTGTGACATCTTCATGTGATGACAGAGCGGTGTTAGCAGGGTACGCTCTAGAGTTAGGTGGGCTGGGTGAACAACCGGAGTCCAGTCTCACTAGTAATGCTAATGTGGCCAAGTCCTTTAAACTCTCTCTGCTTCAGATTCCTTAGAAGTAAAATGGGGATAATACTACAAAAATCCCACTAATTGTCAGCTTTAAATGAGACAATGCATATGAGAGGCTTAGCACAGTATTTGGCACTTTGTAAGCACTCAGTGTTACCCTTCCTCTAATTTGATCGCTAGTATCGTACAGAAAACCCAACAAGACTTTGTTCACTCCTACCTCCGTGTCTTTATTTGTGAGGGTGGCCTTTCCTGAGCTCAGTGCATCATGTTACCACTGGCTCCCTCTCAACCCTGCTCATGTTCCTAATCAGGCTGCTGTTTCTGACGGCATGTACAGAGAGGGAATGAGGAGGGGGTCAGGGGGTAGTGCTTAGATTGTTTCAAAAACTAGCCCCATGCAGTTAATGAGATTAGTCACTTTTTCTGATTGCTATAGACCTCTTGGTTCAGAATAAGAGGACAGGCAGAGGTAGATGGGTCCCTCAGGTGGGCCTTCAATTTCACAAAACGTTGAAAGTTTCTACAGATCTTCAGAACAGTGGAAATTTCTTGGAGATTCTAGGTCCAGCTTAACGGTCAATTGGCTTTGGCAAAGTTACCTTTTGGTCCATAATGCACTTGGACCTACTTTCTCTGAGCTCAAGATCTGAAAATAAAACCATCAGTGGGACACATAGAGATAACCAGGTATCGCCCCAGCTCCATGCCCAGTCCTGAACCTGCAAAGCTGCTGCTTTTACTGTGGGTCGTGTATCCACCCAATGACAGCACCCCCTTCTCAGGCAACCAAACTCAATACCCCAAGGTAATTTCCATTCCTCCCCCTCCACTTCAATTTTAATCAGTCAGTAACTCCTGCCCAGTTATTTCCATTAGGCCTCTCCTGTCTGCCTCCCTCCTTGCCATTCACACTCTCTCAAGTCTTAATTCCATACTTTACCGTTTTTCATTTGGACTCTTCTTACAGTCTTTGCAGTGGCCTCCCGGCCTCTAATGTCTTCCTTCTCCCATCAGTACTATTTATTGTTGCCAGGATTACCTTCCCCAGATACAAATCTCGTCACATCCCTCACCTCCTCAAACACTAACAAGGTTTCCCAATCTTATAGAAAACAGTTTATTTTCCTTACTTTTAAATTCAAGGCCCATCAGCGCCTAATCCTAAATCCTTTCCAGGTTTATCTCCTTAGAGACCTCTTCATGACAAACATCAGAACCAGCGAGCCACCTGCCACACTCTGAGCACATGGTTTACCTTCTTCAACTCTCTCAGCCTGGAGTGCACTGTGTTGGCAAACACCCCAGTCTATCAAAACCTTCTTCACCGTTCAAGGCCCAGTACCGTGGCCACCTGTAGGAAAGGAACCCCAGGCTGCTCGGATTAGCAATCAGTATTTTCTTTTCTATGCATTCGCTTTGTTTATTCTATTCATCTCATTCTGCCTTTTATTATAATTGTTTACACATAAACCAAGCAAGAGAAATGCTTTTGTTTTGTTTACTCTGATCTTCTATAATCTGGCAAAATGTTTTTATACATAGCAGTGGTTCAAAAAAATTTCCCTGAAGTTATCAGAGTTAAAACTGAGGTTATCAGGGTTAAAGATGGGGAATTGAAAGGACTCCATGAAGGAAAAAGCTAATGTTTTTGTTTGTTTGTTTGTTTCTTTTCCGGTTTCTGTTCTTGCTAGGACCTGTAACCCTGCCCTATATATGCCTTAATGTGTGTCCTCCTTGTAAGAGACAGGACTTAATGATATCTTTGCAGTCTTCCAGCACAATAGATAGTATCTAAGGAATGGCCGGAGTGGAACCATCATGAGCATATCCCAGAAGGCTGGTGCTAGACATCTCAATGCCAAGACCCTCTGGCTCCAGGGAATAAGTGCCTTATGATGGACATTTGGACCCTGTCCTTGTTCTGACCAGTTCCTAGATGCCTGAGAGAACACATGTACTAGAGCACAATCATCAATAGAAGCTCCAAGGCCCAAGCAAAAATCCTGTGGTCCTTTCCTTTCCGAGTCTCCCAGATACTCCATCTGTATCTGCTCTCTATCTTCAAAAAAATCTGCGTCCACTTCCTATTGGCTCATGTTTGATTTCCATCCTGTGTGAAGCCAAGGACCTTCTTGGCTGATCCTGAAGGACCCTCCCAGTGTCCTCAGACCTGGTCTGCCTGCATCAAAACCTCTAATAGGTGAATATTGCTTTACTTATAATTGTGATATTAAAGTATGCGTTAAAATGTTCATATTTCATATAGAAATGAAAATAAAGAAGACTAGAACTTTTAATTTTGGCATCTTCTAGTATTTTAGGGTCATTTAATCTACTATAAAGATATAATAACAAGATAAAATATGTAAATGTAATTTACCAGGGCACAGTTTGCCTTCCTGCATAGTAATTACACTTAATTTAATCCTGTGTTCTTGACAAGTACAACTTTGAGTTCAACCATATTGTGGGTTTGTGAATACTATTTGTATAGTACTTTATTTTAATTTTTAGAGATTTATTTATTTATTTTAGGGGGGTAGACAGAGAGAGAGAGAGAGAGCAGTGGGAGGGGAAAAGGGAGAGAAAGAATCTCAAGCAGACTCCCTGCTGATCTCGGAGCCCCACATGGGGCTTGATCCCATGACCCTGAGACCATGACCTGAGTCAAAATTAAGAGTCAGATACTTAACCGACTGAGCTACCCAGGCACCTCTTGTTGTATAGCATTTTAAAATTTACAAAGTATTTTCACGTTTCTTATGTAATTATGTAATTTGTTAGATAACATATTATTACTCATTTTTATGGGCTCAGACAAATCAATATATGACAGAGTAAATAATAATAAGAATTAGACACTTGACTTAATTTTTCCCCCAAATCCAAGGTGTTGGTCACACCTTTACTATAGTTTATTTTTGTTGAATCCTTGGTGTTCCTAAAAACCCCATTCTCTGAGTAATAGGATTTATGGGAGTCTTTATTAAAGGCCTAAGCGGGATTGGCTACCTAATAGGGTGACCACAGAATTTACTGGGACATGTATGAGAGTAAAAACAGGCAATGTTAATAACTACCAGAAGAGGCAGATGTAAATCAGGACTGTCGTGGGTAAACTGAAATGTGCAATCTATGTACTAGCCTTAAAAATTGAGAGAACCATGTTTTTCTCCCCTGTAAAACCAAAGTATAGAAAGTTATTTATAAATTTTCTATCTTGAAATATTTATTAGTTTCTGTTGGAAAACTGCATTTTATAGCAGTGACATTTTAAAAATCAAATTTACTTAAGAGATCTTAATAAACATTGAAATAAACTATAAAAATGTTAATTTGCCAGTTTTAGATGGAAAACTTGCCCCTCCTCCCAAAACAACCATAAATAAACATAAACACATCAGAAACTATACTGAGAACAAAAATCTTAGGCATCCTTATTCTGTATTAATAGAACAAATGGTCACATACTTGATGTCAGACAATATATTGACAGCATCTTTGCCTCTGACATTTCCAAATTCTATTTTGCAGATCCACGTTTATTTTTTTGGATGGCTTTGATTTTTATTTTATTTTTGACAAATAAAATTGTGTATACTTAAGGTATACAACCAGATGTTATATATGTATACATTGTCAAATGAGGACCACAATCTAACTAGTTAAAATATCCATCACTTCCTATTGGTACCATTGTGTGTGTAAATACACTAAGAACACTTAAGCAGCTATACTCTCTTAGCAAATTTTAAGTATATAACACATTATTATTAACTATGGTCACTGTGTGTACATTAGATCTCCAGAGTTTATTCATCTTATAACTGAAAGTTCATATCCATTCATCAATACTATTTTTCCCTAGTTAAGAACTTTTAAAACACCATACAGTGGAACCATAGACTACAGACCAATTTTCAACAAATATCAATACATAACTTTGGTTTTTTTATAGTTTAATTATTTAAAGAGATTTTGCTTTTTAGGATTTAGAGTTCAGCCCTAATTTTCTATAGTAAAATTATTATAATAATCTAAATTTCTAAAAGCAAAATCAGTCCTCTATTATGGAATATATCAGCTGTAGGCCAATCATTCTTTCTAAAAAGTCACTCAAAATTTTAATTCCTTAATTTTATAAGAATTTCAACTTGCTAGTTCATGTGGCATCCTGCAACTCATCATTAACCCAAAATGATAAAAAAAATCTTTAAAGAACATTGCTTTCCTACTGTTCAGTCACCATCTAAACTATTCCTACAGTGATGAAACAGCTCAAATTTCTTTGTTACCAATTAATTGGTCATTAGGCCAACTAACATTTATTGATGGCAGAAATGCCATTCATAAAAGGTCAGAGATATCTTCATTCTTAGGATGTAAATCAGGTTTTCTTGAATTCCCTTAATCCCAGTTTGGAAAAGTAATTTAACACCCAAAAAATCACGATTATTAAATTTTAATATAAGTCAAGTGTTTTGAGAACATTTTGTAATGCTCAGCAATTAAAGGACCCCCTTTGGTCTTACGATAGTGAGTAAAGTTTTGATATTAATGAATACAACTCTGGTGTCTTTGCACCTGAGCCTTGCCTTTGATGACCTCCTGTCACTCTACTTACTCTTTGGCATTGACTATTCTGGGCCATAAAGCAAGTGCTAACAAATTTCAAAGGCTTGAAGTCACTTACGTTTCTTACCATTCTGAAGTTAATCAGTGTTAAAAATAATTTAAAGAATCCTAAATATGTTGAAATTAAACAATGACTAAATAATCTATGAATTAGGAAAAAAAAACCCACAATGGAAATTAGAAGATATTTCAAATTAAATGATTATGAAACTACAATGCATCTAGTTGTGGGATACAGCTACCCCTGTGCTTAGAGGAAAATTTATAGTCCTAAATGCATACGTTAGAAACAGTGAAAGGCTGAAAAATTGATGATCTGAAAATCCACCTTGGTAGGTTAAAAAAAGGAACAGTAAATTAAAGCTAAAAAAGTAAAATAAAAGAAATGAAGTTAAGGACAGAAATTAATTAAATTAAAAAGCATGCAATTTAGATCACAGACATAATGTAAAACACAATTCTGTAAAACTTCCAGAAGACAACAAAGGAAAATCTAGGCGACTTTGGTTTTGGCAATAAGCTTTTAGATACAATGCAAAAGCACAATCCATAAAAGAAAAAAGTTGATAAGCTGGACTTCAGTAAGATGAAAAATCCCACAGACTGGGAGAAAAAAAACATATCTGATAAAAGACATATCCAAAATATACAAAAAGCTCTTAAAACTCAACAATAAGCAAAGCAACAATGTGGAGGATAGAAATTTTCATTAATTGAAAACATCACTGAAAATGATACAGTAACTACAGAAGACCGTTGGGCAGTTCCCAACAGAGCTAAACATAGTCTTCGCATGCAATCCAGCAATCATGGTCCTATGCAATTAATCCAAATGAGCTGAAAACTTATGTTAATGCAAATAGCTGCAAACCAATGTTTCTAGCAGCTTTATTCATAATTGCCCAAACCTGGAAGCCACCAAGATTTCCTTCAATAGGTGAATGGATAAACAAACTGTGGTACAATCATACAGTAGAATATTATTCAGTGACAAAAAGCAGTTATTGTTCCATGAAAAGACACAGAGGAAACTTAAATGCATATGGCTAAGTAAAAGAAATCAATATGAAAAGGCTATATATTGTATGATTTCAATCATATGATGTTCTGGAAAAGAGAAAAAACATTATTGATATTAAAATATGGACTTTAATTAATAATGATGTATTAATATTAGATCATCAATTGTAACAAATGCACCAAACCAAAGCTAATTGAGAGCAAGGAGCAGGGGAAGGAGTCTATAGGAACTTTACTTTCTGCTCAGTTTGTCTATTAACCAAAAATTGCTCTGAAATATAAAGTTTATTAATTTTTTTAAAGTTTAGCTGTGTCCTAAAAATGCAATAAAGGAAAATCAACAAAATAAATATTCCTTTTTTTTATTTTTTTATTTTTTTAAATATTCCCTTTTTAAAAAGAACTGACATAATTTTATCAATACCATTCTTATAAAAATAAAAGATAAAAATAACCAATAAATGAAAAAAATGAGTATCACTACAGATCACATAGATATTAAAATATAAGGATATTATTAAAAAATATATGCCAGTGAATTTAAAGTTTAGGTGAACTGAACAAACTCCTGGAAAAACCTTAGCAAAAGTAGTAGAAAATCCAACTAATCCTACATCTATTAAATAAATTGAATTAGAAGCTTTACCACAAAAAATATCCAGGCTGTTTACTTTACCTAAAAATTCTTCTAAAATTTCGGAAAGAAAAAAATATCAGTCTTAATCAAAACCTTCCAATTAATTTAGTATTTGAAAATCAATTAACATAATTTATCACAAGAATAAAATAAAGAGGAAAGATAATATGATAAATGCATGCAGGAAAAAAATTGAAATAATTCAACATTTGTTCAGGATGAAAACCTGTGGTAAGTTGGGAATAGATGTGAACTTCCTTAATCGAAGGCAGTAGCTACCGAAATCTACAGCCAACATCATACCTAATGCAGAAATATAGAAAGTTCCCCCCCTTCCCAAGACAGGGGGATAAAACAAACATGCCCATTATCCCCAAATTTATTCAGCATTCTACTGAAAGTGCAAGATCGTACAATAAATCAAGGACAGCATAATAAATCAATAAATCAAAGAAAAAAAGTATCATTATTTGTGAATAACATGGCTGTATATGTAGGAAATCAAAAAAAAAATCTACAATCCATCAGAACACATAAGTGAATTTAGCAACGTTGCTGGATCCAAAGTCAACATCTAAAATAACAGTTGCATAGAGTAGTAACTGAGAGTGAGAGAAGTGCCAGGAATGTTCTATTTCTCAGTATGGATGCTGGTTATATGGGCATATTCACTTTGCGGGAACCTGTAGCTGCATACTTCTGATTAATGTATTTTTTGGTATATATCATACTTCACAAAAAGCTCACTTTATGTCGTTTAATGGGTGTGGAGTTTCAGTTTGCAAGGTAAAAAAGTTCTGGAGATGGGTTGCACAATCATGTAAATGTACTTAACGGTACTGGATTGTATACTCAGAAATAGTTAAGATGGTAAATATTCTGTTATGTATATTTTATCACAATTAACAATTCAAAAAATGTTTACCTTATAAAAAGAATAGCATTCAGATATTAATATTAAAGATAGGTGAATCTAAATAACACATAGGGAAAATCAAAGTCAAATTCAGAGCACATCATCAGAGAAATTCTGCTTCCCTCCACTGGAGGCTGAGCAAAACTGTCACTCAAATTGATAACAGATGGAACACCATACTAAGAAGTCACAATTCGTCAACTGTACAGCCGTATTCGTCATAAGATATATCATTGATTTAATAATAGCTTTTGGGTGGAAACCTCACCATGTTTATACTCACTTGTCGATGTATCTGAATAATAACAGTGTGTGTGCCTTACAATAGAGAAAGTGGGGAATGACTATAAAAATGAAGAAAGATGTATTGGCTTGCCTGTCCTTGGAATGTCAATCTAATGCCTCAAAGTAGAACTATCCATCCCCTTTACTTAAGGGATCTTGACCACACAAGTATTCACGGTTATGGTAACAGAATCCAAAGAGCACCAGTATTATCGGGGATAAAAAATTTATTCTAATACTGGTTTATTTATATATTGATAAAATAGGCATAAGCATGCATCCTTTATAGGTCTCTAGGGACTCAAGATTCTGATAGTAGTGTCAATCCCCGAAAAAGGTGGGTTTTAGAGGGAAGGCATGTTTGTATTTATCTGAGGTAACATCATCCACTATCCACATGGGCATGACTAGATGAGATCATGATTTCAGTAGGTGCACGTGTGTGCATTTCTACAGAGGAAAAAAAAACCAACAATAACAAGTATTCAGCTCTTTTAGTGAAGTTGACTGTTGCAAGCCTACTGGTTAAAAGCAGTCTATATGTTTTGTTGTACTTCGTTGAAGGCTAGTTATCCTGGTCAAACGGCCACCACTGATCCACAAAATACTTTGTGCAGATTTAGGGTTTCAGGGTATGGCTTGGGGAAAGAGTGTAGGTTGAGTTTTGGCCCCGGTTGCCTGGTCTCCTGGTGCTCTTAGGTGGGACATACACTGGCTTCGTGGTGAAACACAGGTGCCATCTTTTCTGGCACTTATGGTGATACTTGAAATGTCAAAGCCTCTTGCATAAGATTATCAGTATATGATGGTACATCTTAATGATTGGCAAAGAAATAGAGGCTTGTGTGTGATGTATGTGACCCTGGAAATCAATGTTACCTCTGCTTCATGGATAAGCAATATTTGTTTTTAAAGAGATTTTAAAACATTTTCCATGAAAATATATTTGGAAGAGTTGAATGGGTTTGCCTTTAATGAATGGTGGAAGCATGGAGATGAAGGGGGCTTCAGGGCTTCAGATGTAGATGATATTTCTGCCAGACAGGCATAATCCTAAGTCACGGAACTTTTCCATGTCCAGAGTGGGTGACTATAACCTTTCCAATTTATATGTAATAAACTGACTCTTTTTTAAAAAGGCTGTACATAGGAATGCGCCTTTGTGTTTGCAATGATGATTTAGATTATATCATGTGTATCTTAAAAATATGAGCACTAACAGAAGCCCCCAGTTTTTTTTTTCACTCGAAAACAAAGGGTCTGTAGAGCTTGCTTTTTTTTTTTTTTGAACTGTAATGATTCTGAATTATTTTTGATTAACAAAGAAAACAGTCTGCTACTTCAGTGTCTGTGATTACATTTCAGTACAATAGAGGGAAGTCACTAATGGGTACCTCTGAGGTCAGGACTGACACTGTAGTGTTCAAATTTGTTTATTAATGAGCCCAGGACAGGGATCTCCTTCTAGGATGTCAAGATTTGTTAATAAAACAAAATCCAAAGTACTGTTAAAACGTTACACACCAGACTAAGAATATTATCCTGATGTATAGCCTCGGAAATAAGTGACCCTCTTCCAAATGCCCGGGACATGTATGGAGGGGGAGAACTTAATCAGAGAAACTGCCACTCTCTCATCAATGGCAGGAAAAAAATGGGAAATTCAAGATGCAGAAAGGAATTACTGCAAATATATGTGCACTTTTGGTCACTGCTTTTTGATGAAGAAAATATTGTGCATAATAACTGGAGAATGTATTTAACATAAATTATATTTGCATGAATTATGTTTATTCATATGGTCAGATACATAATGGCTTGCTTGATAAATGGCTGATTAGTCTTATAATCAGCCCAAGAGGGACCTGCTTCAAAAAACTCTCTCCTGGGGGCATCTGACTTTCTAGATATTTTCCATTTTGCCTTTAAATAGTGAAACGTTGCCAGAGTTGGGCACCCCAAACAGCTTATTTCCAGTTTCCAGTTTGCAATCTGGGCATCGCTTTCTTAGGCTGGATTGCCTAAAGAAATCAGACTAATCGCTCATCACAGACCTCAGAAACACAACCAAGGGGTCAGTGTAATACCCACTTCAAGGAAAGGTGGGTTTTCATAAAGACAAAACATTTCGAGGGAACCATGATTTCTTTCTTTAATAACGTAAGGAAAATGTGATATTTCTGATGAGAAATAATTACTGTAGATACCAGCACTTTTAATTGCTGTGTTTAATGCTGAGACTACTGACTCTATCTGATACCCTACATGAGACACTTAAATGTGGAACGGGACTTTGGGATAAGGGGAAAAAAAAAAAACCCGAAATATTTCCCTAAGGGTTAGGTAGCTTTATTCTGGGATAACTGGTCTTATACTTTCACTTCGTGTCTTGCCTTTCCGTAATATTACCAATTTATTATGCCTAACTCCTTCTTCAAATGGATCTCAATTGTCACAGATTCTGGAAAGTTTCTCCCAATCGACTCCCACCCGGAAACTCCCAGTCTGGATATGCAATCAGGAACTTGCAGTCTTCAGTATTGGTGTAATCAAAATGATCGGGGATTTTTGTCAATCCTTACACCTTCTGTTTTGGCTTCGTATATGGTAATCTTTTGGGGAATTAGCCCTGTGGATCCTTGCCTTTCCTGCAAGGTTAAGCAGAATAGGACCACTAATCTGACAGTCAACAAATGGTGATTAAAAGAATGAGGCCCTTGCAAAGCCTTTGATATACCTCTATTATATATCAACATAAATATCTCTACCCTTTGCTTACTAAACTTGATATTCAGGTATATATTCGCCTCCATTCTTGCCTGTATCACAAACTTCTTTCGGAAAAGGAAATGAGTCAGATTGTGAAAATAAGAATCATCACTACTTTTAGGTAGAAGGTTCTGAGATCAGTATTATTTCACTGGAGCCATAGATCTATGTTCAGGTGTTTAATACCATTCTCTTTCTGATAACATAATGAAAAAGGTTTGTGGGTTCAAGAAAATAGAAAAATTAATATAGATATGTAGTGGTTAATTACAACATGGGAAGTTAATACCATAAAGCCTGTAGCAAGAAAGTATTATAATTAAGATGGAGAAATTAAAATAGCATAGAATTTTCACCTTTCTCTCGGTTACTAGGCAGGAATGACCAATTAGGGTGGGTATTATATAATCAATTTTATGAATCATAAGCATGCCAATTCCTTATTATGACTGTTTCCTCATAATATAAGTTCATTATGCTATAAATAATATGCACTTGCTCCTTGCGAAGATGAACAGAGTTTTAAAGGTCAAAGTACCAGATTTGAAATCATTGTTTTTAATAAAATGTATATGGCTTACAGTGTCTGCTACTTCTTGATTTTGACTTTTTCCTTCACCGCAAGCAGTTTATGACCCTAAGAATATGTCTTTACCTACTGACAATAACAAATATATCCAGGGACATACAATGCACATTAAATTCTACCTGACGGCATTTAAAAACTAGATGAAACCTCACTTCAGTCTTTGGAGTTTTAATAGACGTGGTGCCCAAGTAGGAGATGTCAACAACATAGTTTTTTCAACATACGCTCAGTCTTACGATTATAGACTTCGCCTAAATACCTGCAGAAGCCTTCAGGGAAATGCTGGAAGCAAAGTTTTACTCCCTAATGCTTGTGTTTTTAATGATCCCATCATTAGAATTGGCTTTTGCTTACTACTTTGTTTCTGCAAACTTTTTATTTATTTAGTATCCTTGGCTCATTTGCTTTATGTATATGTTATAAAACAATGGAAGAGCTTCAAAATGAGAATACTCAACATAGTTATCTTTCCCTGCTCAACAGGACACTCGATCTGCCATCCATTTGCTCAACTTGGCTGAAACAAAGCACTGCGCAGGCAGCTGTGAAACATGTATAACAATACTAATTGTGATTGACAGACTAATTAAGTTGGGGGTTGGGGGTTGGGGTGAGGGTGGGGTGGGCAGCCCAATGTAGATGATTTGCCTAAACTGAACTTTGCATTAACTCCACAAGCCACTTAGCAGAGTTAATATGTAGACGTGGGATTTCTTTTTGCTTAAAAGAGTTCACATTCTATATAATTCATTCTACAGCGGACTTTTGTAGAAATTATTTAAGTGTTAGAAATAGGCTGGTAAATGGAGAATGCATGTTAATAACATTGCTAAAACAGGTCATGTTTTGACATAAAACAATTAACCAGCTGTGTTATTTATTTTTTGAAATGTATTTCCTTGTATCTTCAGTTTTCTGAAAGATATTTATTTCATAAAATAGGTACTTACAACTTCCCCCAATAGCAATGCTTCCAAAATGCACATGGAAACTTTTTAGATATATTTAAGTGAAGACCTTCCTAATATTTAAAGACGTGACTTGCCAGTGTTTAACAGGTCAATCAACTGATTAAGATTTATTTAGTGCCTATACTTTTTAAGCATCATATAAATAATGAAGAATGGAATCTAATTGCATTGCAACCTGCTTCACTATAATCTACTGTATTTGATTGCTTGTTGAATTCTTGATAAAGATTCTGGAAATTTAATACAATATTACATAGTGTAGAACAATGTTTCCCGAAAATGAGTTATAGGAGAAAAGATACTCTTCATGAAAGGAGGTCTGAGGCCAGATAATTTGGGGAAATACTTAATATGTGAATATTCAAAATGCACATTACCACGTTTGACTTATCTAGAGACGTACAAATAGTCTGTAAGTATGTAACTAAACTATGTAACTTCTTTAATAATCAAGAAAATTCAAATTAACACAATGATAAGAAATAATTTTTTGGTCAGTCATATTAGGGATGATGGAAAAAAAGATAATCTTCAGTTTTGCCAAAGAAATGAAGAAATGGGGATATTCATATGAAAGTAAGCTAAGGGCCAGCTAGCTGGTTGTTTTGTAAATTGGTACTAACTTTCTGGCTGGGAGAGTGTACCAAAAACATATTTACATTTTGACCCAGCAATTCTTTGATGACTGCAACATAAAAAATAAAATAAAAATTTTATGAATACAAACAGTTCCAAACACATACACAAACAGTTTGGAACTTTTTCTGGACTAAAAACTGTGTGGTTTTTTTCTTTTTGCTTATCTTTATTTTCTACTTCTCAAAACTGAAGTTTTTCAAAGATGCATAAAAATTCTTTGAAAAAAATGTTTGAAGTGTTTTCACCTAAAATTCAAATCTCTGATTTTTACTAGTCAGTATTCTAACCTTACAGAATTTACTGATACAGAGTCCAAGGAACTAGACAAAGTCAGGTATTTATAACCCAGTGATCAAAACCAAAGACAATAAAAACAAAGAACAGCTAAGATGACCCTCAAATGTTTTATCATTCAGTCCACAAAGCTGAATTTGGTGACTCAATTTGTTGCAAGGATAGATGAGAGCTAACTCATTATTTGAAGAAACCACTTGAGTTGAATGGACATTCACAGAAATATCAAGCTAGTGTCAAAAGATGCCAATTTTTAACATAATAGAATGCTGCATTACTTTCATCTTCTTAGATATGTTACTTGTACTTTTATTATTGTAATATCTATTGTTCTAAAACAATATATCCTTAAATGTAGAATCCTTAATAGTCCAAAGGGACAGGTTAAAAGTAGTTACAGACTATTACCACTACTTGAAAGTAAATCTAGAGAAGAAAGGCTAATGGAGGAGGGCAATATTTACAGATTTGGATTAAAATAGATCCGTAAAGAAAACAGAACATGATAGGTTCAATAGACATGGGGAGTGATGCTATCTCTTGAGAGGCAAAGAGGGCAATATAAATTAAGAATAACCATTTGTATTTCCTTAAAAAAAAGTATTCCCATAAAAAAGGCTTTATGTCTGTGGGAACTCTTGTTTCTTATGCTATGTATTTCATTTAAAATCAAATTAAGGAGGGGCCCTGGATGGCTCAGTCATTTAAGCGACTGTCTTTGGCTCATGTCATGATCCCAGGACCCTGGGATTGGGCCTCCGAGTGGGACTCCCTGTTCTGCGGGGAATCTGCTTAACCTCTCCCCCTTGCTCGTACTCTCTCAAATACAGAAAATATTTTTAAAAAATCAAATCAAATCAAATTCAACTAGATCAATTCTAGTGATCTAGTGATTCTAGTGATCTAGATAAGCACAGAGCTAAACATGAACTCAAAATAATAAAAATAAAAATATTACTGAAAGAATTCATATGGAAATTATTTTTAGAATTGCATAAATAATGAAGACAATGTCTCTAAGCAATGTCTACACCAAGAATGTCACAAAAAATGTAAAAAGTGCTATTTCACGTATCATAACTTAAATTTGGAAAGTATTTATTTAAATGTAGGGAGACGTTTTACCATCTAAACTATTATTTGATTCAAATCTCACAGTAAGTAACTCTTTATATCTGTTTTTAAGAAACACTATAATAGCATCTCAGCTACTTCTATCTTCTCCCCATGTGGTTCAAAAAGGTAGACACTAGACACATATGGTTATTTAAGTTTAAATAAATTAAAATTATGTAAAAGTAAACAGCTCCTCAATCACACTAGCCATATTTCAAGTGTTCAATAGCCACAGATGGCTAGGGTTTTCTTTGTTGGACAGTGCAGATACAAAATATACTTATCACTGTAAAACACTCTATGGGCAGGGCTGCGGAGAATGCATGGGAGAAACACATGGCCTCCTGAGCAACTTGTAGGCTATGCAAGAGAGCGCCTATCAATAACCAAGGTGGAAGGAACCCTGTGTACACCTTCTGGGACCATGATTCACAACGTGGTGAGTCAGTTCAGGAGTGGCTATCCCCATCTTACAGATGAAGACCCATGCTCAAAACATAAGACGTCTTTCCTGAGGTATATGTAGTATATATGTAGTACAGGACATATATGTAGTACATGACAGACCCATGAACGGATTCCAACAATGAATTCTCAGCTGGTCGGAGACCATACTCTGAAAAAAAAATCCCCATGTAGCTTCCACTGAAAAAATAAATGAACATAATTCACTACGAGGTAGTTAAGTACAATAATCGCTACCGTAATTTTTTCAAACTTTTTGTAATCATATTACCAAAAATTATAGTGCAGATAATCTTAAAGTGACTACCCATAAACAATTTGCAAAAAATGTAACACCAGTGTCCAAGGGCTAATTGTATTGATCAATATAGAATAACACTAATAGTGTAACAAATTCAGTAAATCAATCATTTAAAAACCTTCCTAACCCGTTAGGTGGTTTGAGTGAATGTGCTATAGTTGTCAAGTTTATCAGTGTCCAATGTCTGGCCCACACATAGAAGGTAGTAGGTATAATGGAATTTAATGTACTCTAAGTTTGGAAAGTACTGGATATAAAACAGGTTTTTTGTTTGTTTTTTTTGTTTTTTGTTTTGTTTTGTTTTTTTTTTTTTTGAGAGCAAGAGTGTGAACATGAGAAGGGGGAGGAGAGGGACAGAGAGAGAGAGGGAGGGAGAGAATCTTAAGCATACCATGAGCTCCATACCCAGTGCAGCTCAGCTTAGAGCCCCACACGGGGCAAGATCTCGTGACTGAGGTCATGACTTGAGCCAAAATCAAGAGTTGGATGCTTAGGCGACTGAACCACCCAGGCATCCTTAAAGCAGTATTTTTAGGAAATCTTTGAGATATGTGGGAAGAAGATGACTACTACACTGGTTTGAGAATATAAAGCATTTTGAAAAAAAAAAGTCACTGTGTTAATATAATAGTAAAATATTTTTGGAAGAAAAAGAGCCCTGAATTAATTAGAAAGTTTCTTTTGTTGCTTGAGATTTCAGGGTTTATGATTTCTCACGAGGAACTACGTAGTATGATCATAGTATCATTTATTAAAAACAAAATAACTGTGCTCTATTTAAATTTGATTGTTTGAATTTTCCCCTTTGTCCTCTTGGACATATCCTGCATGACCACAAAAAGAACACACATTTCTCTACCCCTCATCCGCTTCTCCCTAGATGCTAGCTTATCCTCTTCCTCCTAGGTAGCCAAACATAAATGACCGCCCTCATCATATTCCAACAAATAATTGTTCAACATTTCTGTTGCCAAAGACTTTTAGGGCAAGAAAAGCCCACAAAATTCATAAATGGATCTAACGGTTCTCTGCATAGATCTGCACATAAGAAGCACCACCGTAGGAAAGCACTTAGAAAGTCCACACAGTACCCCCCTTGGCAGCCCGCAGGCAGCAGGGGAAAGCCTGCATCAGTATAACCCTGTGAGGGGCTTTCTGGTCTTCATCCATAGTTAGGAGAGTCATGTCCAAGAAACAGCAGGCTATAGGGGTTACTATAGTACACATTAAAACAGCAAAGCTCTTCCCTCCCGAATTTGGTTAAGATCATGGATTTAAATTTTCATGATGGCCTGACTTTGTAGGCAGAATTCTTTGGGTTATATTTTTAATACTAAGGGAGGAAAAAAGAAACTTCTATTTGTTTGAGGAGGAGTCAAAACTACCTGAACTATATGAATTAAATGAGTAACAAGTAACATTTGTGTTCCACAAGGGATTTTGCAAATCTGTAAGCCACAGCACATTCTGCTCTGTAGATAGGGGAATGTGGTATCAGAGCCCATTAGATGGCATTTTGTAACATGAACAGGTACATAAATATCTGTTGCCTATATGGTATTATACTATAGTGTAATAGCATAAGCACTCAAGTCTACATCCCTTCTCTGCCTTAGTTTTAAAAATAACAAAATTGTATCAGTGCTGGTGAGAAAAAAAAGAAAGAAAGAAAAGAAAGAAAAAAGAAAAGAAAAGAAAAGAAAAGAAAAGAAAAAAAAAGAAAAGAAAAGAAAAGAAAAGAAAAGAAAAGAAAAGAAAAGAAAAGAAAAGAAAAAGCTGAAGACCAGAAAGTTTGAGAAACCAGGTAGAAAGTAAGTAGATGAAAAGGTATAGATTGACAAACAGATATATGGAAAAAAGGAATCCAAAATATCAGAAGTAAATTCTTATTTCTCACAGAACATGAAGGGCAAGGGTGGGCCATGGTACAATCATCCAGGAAGTTGATTAAAATCCACCTTCAACAATGGGCAGGCCTCTGAAACAGCTTCGCCTTCCACATCCTCTATCAGCCTTAGAGCAGGACTTCTCAGACAAATGGCTTTTGCCCTCAGGATAAAGTGAGGAGTGCATTATTAGTCTAAGAAAACAAGCCATTTTTCTAGAGAAAATACCCAATATGGGTGTAGGAATGCAAAACATAAGCAGAGCAGAGCTTAGAGATAACTCCCAGTTTCTTTTCTTTTCCCCCCAGTTTCAATTATAGACTTACAAGTTAAGTCCATCATGCCAAAGTAACACTGTCTTTACTTTGGCAATAGTGGCAATTGGTTCACTCAGTCCTAAAGGGAAGCCGGCCTGCCAACAGCCAACACACTCCCATGTAAGGGAGAAGTCTACTGCTGAAACCTACGCAACTGTGCAAAAAATGGCCCCAGCTGCTAATCCTATTATTAATCAGCTTTCATTCATATGTTGAACCAACAACTAAAAACATCAGGCATTTGAAGACAACCAAATAGTATTAAAAAATGAAAAAGTTTAATAAATATTTAAACATGTCTCGAGAGAGAAAACTGACGATTCAGAGAACAGAGGAAAGTTTTAAGAATCTTCTAATTTGTATCTTCAGAAATATTTATTGGCCCCATAAAATAAAATAAAAATAGTCTGCTAGTGGGATGCCTGGCTGGCTCAATGGTTGAGCGTCTGTCTTTTGGCTCAGGTCATGATCCCGGAGTCCTGGGATCGAGTCCTGCATTGAGCTCTATGAAGGGAGTCTGCTTCTTCCTCTGTCTGGGTCTCTGCCTCTCTCTGTCTCTCATTATAAACAAAAATAAAATCTTAAAAAAAAAGTAGTCTGTTAGCTGTTTTTTTTTTTAAGAGCCATCATTTTTAGCAAAGAATCAATAAAGAAAAAATAGATATTTAAATTTATTTGAGTAATTAAGATAACTACAGAAGAGCTCAAAATAATACAATTAGCAAAAATTGTAGGTGGTAAAAAAATTACTAAATTTCTAATCTTTATAGCAAGGAGTCAACATATTTTACCCATACTTGATAAATCAAGAAATAGAAGCAGTATGGTCCACATAAAATTGCTACAGAAGTTCAGAGGAAAGAACCAATTACTTGCAGGCAAAACTGACATTGCTTGAATTCAGTTTAAGTTTGTGTACAGAGAGAGCCAAGCCAAAATGTCCTGCTTAAGAGAAATATTCAGGGCTCTCTTCACTTCATGAACAGGCACGTCGACTAGCATATATTCGATATGATTGGGAATTTTTCTAATGACAAATCTAAAACAGTAACCACCTGTTTATTGACAAATGTTACAGAAAAGCAATTTCCTTCAGATCCCAGAGAGCAAAAGTCTTGGGGAAAATACGACTTGTAATTTTCTTGAGTGTTTTACTTTCTATATTCAAGGGCGAAACCCCCCCACCCCCAAAACAAAAACAAAAACAAACACAAAAGGAAAGAAAAAAAGAAAAAAGAAAAGAAAGTATAAAACTAAAAAAGGCATTTTATTCTGGGGGAGAAGAGACCTTTCTTTATGGGTTTGACCATTTCTTATATACTTTTAAAATATTGTGCAGGGATTATTTAATTCCTTTAAGATATTTTTTAAAAAATCTAATTCAACTACGGGGCTCAGACTAGGTGGTTCTAAACTGGATGATTTTTAAAAAACTATTATACACTTTAAAATGAGGATGAGAACTTCAGGATCATCAATAAGAAATGATGGATTTTGTTATCTCACATTCAGCAATTTAAAATTAGCAGCTAATTTGAATTTTGAGATAACTAGTAATTAGAACTGTTAGATAACTAGTAAGAAAATCATTTTCTCTTTCTTTTTTTTTAAGATTTTATTTCTTTGTGAGTGAGAGAGAGAGAGAGAGAGATAAGCAGAGAGAGAGGCAGGCTCCATGCAGGGAGCCTGATGCCGGACTCGATCCTGGGACCTCGACCACACCCTGGGCCGAAGGTGGCGCTTAACTGCTGAGCCACCCGGGCTGCCCTCATTTTCTCTTCCTATTCAGGTTTAGGGAATACTTCTGAGTTTCTACCCTTGGCTATGCCTTTTTTCAAGTATTTTATTCACATGTTGAAAATACTAACAATCCATGTAACCCAAACTGAATTAGCCACAATTTTAAGAAATACTATGGCTTTGTGTGTTTAACAGTTGGCTCGTTTGAACAATTATACCTAGAACTTACTGAGAATAATGAAAAATCTAATTTTTTATTATGACTTAAATAATGAATACGTACTAAACTCAGCATTTAAATATTGGTGATTAATTAGGCTTTAATAATACTTTGTTACAAAAACTGCTTTTACTAGTATGAACTATGATTTATAAGTACATTGAATAGCAAGAAATTTTGTGCTAATTCAAGAAAAATTGTTTATAGGAAGCAATATGTTGTTAGAAATATACTTAAGCACATGTAGAAAAATAAGAACATGAGCTATGTTGTTTGGAATCTTGACATCCTGATATATTTCAAATGGGGGAAGCTTTCTTCCAAAATCTCAGTTAAAATGGAAATACATGCAATCAAATACTGACATATATCACCATTCTAGGATTAAGAAACAAATAATTTAAATTGATATAACATATGGAAGCACTTTATTTTAAAAATATTAAATACAGTCAAAGAAATGGTTAACGAGTAGCACTATGACAAGTCATTATTAAATGTATTATAAGATGCAAATATTGTTAAAATATATGTGCATATTTAATGTATGAATTAAAGTCATCAAGCATTCTGTATAGTGTCATTTAATTTAACAAATGATAATAAGGTATTTATAAATGGAATCTTCATAGAAGAGTAAATATCACTAAAAATACTTCCAATAGCCCACACTACAGTAAATCTCTTTATCCTTCCTATATCCCACAAACAATCTTTTTATTCCTGAAATGCTTACAGGACGTATCTGATATTAAGTGATATACAAATTTTTTAACATCATAACATATGTAGACCTTCAGATTAACCACCGTATCTATCCGATGTCACAAGTCCAGGTGAATTCAGTCAAGCAAATTTATAGCATTTTGTAGACAAAATTCCAAAAGTATTATATTACCGAAATAATCTTACTTTTAGACTCAATTTATTCAACACAACTGGTTTGTGCAGACAGTTTTGTCTTTCCCACATGCATACAAAACAGTAAAATAAATATCTAATACTGTTAAATATAATCACAGAGCATAACATTGTTTTCCCCAGACTTTTAATTATTGTATTATACATTATATATAGCAAGCCATAAGGATCCCAAATATTTCTTTAAATTATAAATGCATCTGGGGCACCTAGGTGGCTCAGTTGGTTAAGCGTCTGACTTTTGATTTCGGCTCAGGTCATGATCTCAGGGTTGAGAGATCAAGCCCAGCATAGGACTCAGCACTGGGCAAGGATTCTCTTTCCCTCTCCTTCTACCCCTCCCCCTCCTCTCTCTCTTAAAAAAATCATAAACGCATCTGCACACTATCTTATAGCACTTTGTTTATATATATAACATATATAAATAACGGGACATTCATTTTCTAATAGTTGTGCTTTAGAACACAACTTAATCCTCAGCGAATGTATAAATTAGCTAAGGATCTTGTTAAAATGCAGACTGTGATTCAGGAGGTCTGGTGTGGGGCCTGAGAGTCTGCATTTCTAACAAATTCCCAGGTGATGCTGCTGGCTCATAGAACACATTATGTGGAGAGGCTCTTAAATAAGTTTCCTACTCTTGACTAATCCTCAGAATCATCTGGAGCAGTTGGTAGATACACACTGAAAAATAATAAATCTCTTGCTTGGGGTTGAGACTCAGAAAACTGGCCAGATGGCTTACCTCAGTTCAGAACGCTGATTTAAAGGCTAGTAAACTAGGGCGCTGAGCAGGGTCCTGGGAGCAGAGTCCTGGGATCCAGGCCTGTGGCCAGGCTCAGGCTCCCTGCTCAGAGGGGAGTCTGCTTCTCCCTCTCCCTTCTCTCGCCATTCATTTTCTCTCTCACTTTCTCTCCTCCAAATAAATAAATAAATAAATAAATAAATAAATAAATAAATAAAGTAAAACCTTAAAAAAAGCTAGTAAACTTAAAAAAAACTACATTCTTTAATGTCTATTTCCAATAATATCTACACACTTCACAAATTCTTCTTCATCAGTAAGAAAAACTACCATCAGAAGTTAAAGTTGGAGGGAAAAAATACTGAATATTGCTTACCATTATGTTTTCACTAAAAATGGTACTTCATGCCTGTTTCTATGAAGAGTTCATATCAAGCAGTGTAAATGACAAAAAACTCCACAAAATTCCACAAAAGCAAAACAAAAGGAGTTTACTCTTTAAAGTCCTCACTATATGCCAAGACACTGTGCTAAGAGCACTTTCACGCATTTCTCGCTATATAGCACGGAAAAATTAAATTATTTGCTCCAAAGTAATCAGAATCCAGAAGAGGAAAAAGCTGGAAGCCGCTTTCCATTTCATCGCAATATTACGATAGCAAGCTGAGACTGCCTTAGCCAGGATATAATTTGGACTCTGTGCACTCTTTCACCCCAGGGAGCAGAGAGGACAGAGAGACTTGAGTGGTCAAAGGCACAGAGGTGGGAAAGGGTTGGGCATAATTTAGGGCAGAGTGAATATTTTGACTATTTTTGAGAGTCAGTTAAAAATGGGGAATAAAAAGACATGGCAGGAGGGGGAGATCTTAGAAAAACAGCACAGATTCAGGAATGCCAAATAAGTGTTTCAACTGTCAAACAGAAGAGATTTAATGAGAATAGAAGATTTAATGAGAGTAAAGTGTTGGTTCAAGAAAGATAAGAAAATGTAAACTAATAGAAGAAATATAGAAAATTGTCAGAATTGAAAAAAAAGAAAAACAACAATCAAATTTTGAGAGCGTGAGTTGGAACAGTGCCTGGTGATTGTCAACTTTTTTGTGTTCTTGTCTGAAGTGGGTGGAGCTGAAAAGTCCCTGGTTTGCAGGAGGTGGAGAAAAGCAAGTCAAAGTGTTCAAGGCAGCTAATAGCACTCAAATATTCAGACACTCTTCTCCTGCGCGGGAGGGGGAAGGAAGCTTCCTTCTAAATGTTTGTAGGGAAGTAATGAAAACTCCCAGGAAAAGCCACAGGTGGTATAACATAAAGGAGAGATCTTGGAGTTAGATCTGAATTTGAATCCTGACTTAATCATTTGCTAAAACGTGACCCTAGATAATTTTACTTCTCAGTTAATCTCAGTTTCTTCAACAGAAAAAAATACGTAAATAGCTATAATAAAAACTGCCGCAGGGATGCATGGGTGGTGCAGTGAGTTGAGCATCCGACTCTTGGTTTCAGTTCAGGTGATGGTCTCAGGGTTGTGAGAGGGAGCCCCATGGGACTCCCCCCTCAGTGGGGAGCATGCTTCTCTCCCCCTCTCTCTCTCCTCACCTCTGCTCACACACTCATGCTCTTTCTCTCTCAAATAAAATAAATAAATCTTAAAACAAAGCTACTGCAAAGTATTGTTATGCCTTAAAGGGTGGGTTTCTGCCAAAGAGACCACACTGTGATTTTGTTTCATAAAACCTGACATAGTTGATACTTTCACCAAAGTCCCAGTAAACACAAAACAGAAAAACAATTTCAGTTTGGAGAGCTTCAATAACTTTGCTTAGCAGAGGACTGAAAAATTAAAAAAAAATGTTTTTGTAAGCATGTTAAAAGGAATTATTTTCAGTAACAATGTTATAGGAACTTCTTCGTCAGTAGTGTTGGGACCACTTGGGGAGATTACATTTCCAATTGTTTATCACCAATTCCTGAAATTCTACTGTTTAAGGTCTACTTTGTAAAGTAGAAACACAGGGGCACTAAAAACCTCCAAAAGCAAGGTCCTTATTTGTCTCTTTCTTAGTTTTCCTTACACTTTAATTCTGATTTTATGAACGAAAAGGAGAGAAGATTTTTTGTTTAAGGAAATGTTACTCTGTCATAACTTCGTATCCAAATTGTGTAGTACAAAGCGCAGAATTAAGCAATTAAATGTATGTCTAAGGGCAATTTCAGTGGTTGAGCTATTGGGTTGTTCTTAAAATTTAATACTGTCAATACAGTAGGAAAAAAAGACTATCATAATATTTCTGCATATATTTCATTCTGGTTGCTTTCACTAAAAGGTTTTTCTGAAAAGTGACAGGCTTATTTTATTAATTACAAAAAATTAACCAATTATTTAAAAAGTTCAAAATCTTCATGTATTTAAATGTTTCATAAAATAATTAATGTTCTTCAGATGTATATTAATCCATCTTAAATTTCTGAGAGAAAGGAAAGAACACTCATATTGTGACTATGCTATTAGTCTCTTCTGAGAAAAATCACTGCTAAGTTTAAACTCTAGTAAGTAGTTATTCTTTTGGCTAATGATACCATAACGTATGACAAATACGGTCAGAGTAAAGCTATCATAATTAGAAAATTTTAACAACCCATGAGTATGTACCCTTCCCTTCTTTCATAGTTTGTCTTAGAATCAGGGACTCCCTAAAAGATGGCATGAAGTTCAAATGTAGACGTCGTGACATGAAGGAGACCGACACAGTGCCAATCACAAGGCATAAAGAGATTTAACAAATAAGAGAGGTAATAACCCAGCTACGAGTTTACTAATCTTCCAATTTCCATCCAATTGTGATGAAAGTAGGTTTCTATTTCCTTTAAAGAACGACCACCACCTGTGCCCTGGATGCCAGCACTCTCCTCCCATCATCTTTCTTTCCTTGTTTCAACTCTCTACTCTTCCCTTTCTTTCACTTTTAATCTTTGCATCTCACTGTCTCCTCCTCTCAAGACCTTTCCTTAGTCCTGCTCCCTCTCAAGCCCTCATCCGATCATCTCCCTTTTAATCACCATTTTCCTCGAAGGACCAATGTATACATACAACTTGTCACCTCTACATAAACTCCTTCAGTTACCATGCAAGTCACTGCCATTGACTATGTTCTGTTGAAAATGCTCTTGCCAAATCTAGAGCTTGCTTCATGTCTCATCTTCATTTTAAAACCATCCTCCGGTCTGTAGAATGTTTTTAAAAACCTCTTAGCTTGTTAAAAATGTTTTCTAGTGTCCTTTGCCTGCTGGCTCCTGGTTCTCTGCTGTTTTATGGATTCACATCCTTTACTGGTTCTTTTTTCCCTTATCCAATGTCATGGCTTGTGACTTCTCTGTGGTTGTCTTCCTCTTCACCGTCTACTTCAAAATAATGGACTCTGGTCCCCTGCATATGGTATGACTTCCAAAAATTCATCATCTCTAACTGCCTGCTGAACATGGATATCCCACTGGCAATGCAAATATACTTCTCAAACAACTTTTATCACTTCCAACTTCCTTCGGCCTCCATCGAACCTACTGTTCTTTCTGTGTTCTAGTGGTCACCAAATACAAACACAAATACAAATATCCAGGCACAGAATTTTTTCTGTTTCTCTAATTATCAA
This sequence comes from Canis lupus baileyi, assembly GCF_048164855.1. NCBI lineage: Eukaryota > Metazoa > Chordata > Mammalia > Carnivora > Canidae > Canis > Canis lupus. Next base: position 7,109,562 of record NC_132855.1, read on the forward strand.
CATACGTTTTGCAACTGTATTCTCCCTTCAGTCTGTCTTGCCCTGTCCTTCTTCTAGTTAAAATTATTATTATTATTATTATTATTATTATTATTATTATCATCATCATCATTATCATCATCAGCATTTTGGACAGCATCCTTTAACCTAGACACACAGACTCCAATATTTTTCTAGTTAAATCACTTCTTCCTAATGTTCCTAAGGATATCTTTAAATAGGATAGTCTGGTTATGTTACATTTACTCCCTTGCTCAAAATCTTACAGAATATTTAATGTTCTTCTAAAAAGTCATTTAAAAATTCAAATTTTGCCCTTGGTCCTATATTTAAAGACTACATATGCCAACTTTTCCCTTAACATTCTCCAATTCCTCAGATACAATACACTAGGCTCTACTTGGAAAACCACCTATCCTTTTCTCTTTTTGTAACTTTGCTTATTCTGTCCCCAATGCCTAGAATATTCTCTACACTTCTAGTGTGATGAATTTTGTTTTACAAAACTTTACCTCAAGTAAATCTCTTCCATCTACCTGTCTCTAATTCCTCAGTACAATGATTAAATCTGTCTTTTCGACTTGCTTGTTCTTGAGTCCTAAATTACATATTTCCCATCCTTATGGTCTCCACTTCTCAGCTCTAGGTGATTACTCATTATTTTACTGAAAATTTTCACATCATTGTGAGTTATATATAGTATGTGTTTAGTGAGTATGTGTTGAATGGAATTGTATCGGAGGGCTAAGAATAATTCCAAAATGTGGATTGGATAAGACCAAAAAGGGATTAATCAATGTGGGTTGCATTAGTGAAAAAGCATTCATGTGGGATAGTACTGAACTGGGTTTTTATAATCAGTAGAATTTGATAAGCAGAAAAGAACAGGGAGGATGATACAAAATGATAATAACACAAGAACAGGAACAGAAAAAAAGAAATATCGTATGTTTGGGACATACATGTAGGTATATCAGTCAGGACCCAACATTTTTGTTTATGGAATAATAGGGGATAAGTCTGAGAAGGAAAAATACAGTTTTGGGGAAGCACGTGACTGTAAGGCTAAGGCTTATAAAAGCTTTACCCAGTAGACAGTGGGCAATCATTGAAGACTATGTACAAGTTACAAGAAAGAATAATAGGAATAGTTATTTATCTTTTGATGATATCAATTTAAAAATTATTAATTTAGAATGATGGAACTGATTGTTCCAGTACTTTTAAAACTTTTCTAGAACCATAACGTCTCCATTATGAAGAATTCAAACCTTGTACTCATTTCTATGGCTTTAAGTAGTCAATTTACAAGTGCTATGAATACATTTTACAGGATCCAAGTTGTATGTTATAGACTTAACATTTTAGTCTGATGAACTGAGGCAACCATTCTGAGCTTTACTTATTTAAATATTTGATATTTCAATATCATACTTAAAGTATTATTTTGTCTTTTTTTATTTGTACTTTAAGATCAGGATGGCAAAACTAATCACCTTTTCTCAACTGTTAAGACATAATATTTACCTGAGAGAAAACAAATGATCTAGAAAACTAGGGGGGTATCTCTGAGGTCATCTTTACAGAGCATCTTGGTTGGATGTGTAGTCTAATGAAGATAAAATAATTGTAAAGAATTAAGATTTTGTTAACCATTAAGTTTATTCCTTTAAAACTTAGGAACTAACTTTGGAATGCCCTGTACACCAACGTAAGGATTTCATGTCTTTTTACTAGCTGAAATCCTAATTAAAGAATGTAAGCAATAAACCAACAGTCTTGGATTTCATGATTCACTACACAATGTTCTGGGGGAATCACTGAAGATCCTTGGATTTTTCTTTTCTAAAATCTCAACCTGTAAATAAAACTGTCTCATAGATCTGACTGAGACCTTAAAAGTGTTCTCACCAAATTGCAAGTAGTCAAGTAATATGTCTGGTAATTTAAAAAATTATCATAAAATCTATCTGTTTTTTTTAAAAAAAATATTTTCACAGGTAAACACGATTAGCAACATTTGGAATAACAGAGTGATTTCCTTATATATAGAACTAAAGTGAACATATACAATCGGCCAGAATTAATACATATGAACCATGGCTTAAGCCTGAAGAATGATCAGGTCATCAGTAGCTCCCCTTTGAATTCCATGAATAATGGAGAGATATTAGATTCTTTATCACTGTTTTCTCAACTGTAAAATAAAGTATTTGAATTAGATGAAACATAAAGGCTCCTTTTAGCTATAATATCCTATCAGTCCAGAGAGGATGGAAATACATGTGAAGTACACATCCCCTTCTCTTTATTTTGGCAATGCAGTAACAGGGCACAACCCTTCTACTACAGCAAAGTAACTACTCAGATCATATATAAAGAGACAGGCAGGCACACAAAAACTATATATATTTTCCAGCCTTGAGTGAGTATATGAGATATGCAACTTACAGGGAGTAAGAATTTAGGGAGAAATAGAGATAAAACAGCAATGTTCCTTGTTACTCATATCATTTTGTTTCTTTATTTCAACTTTGTATTAATTATTCATCAGAAAAAATTTTGCTAGGTATGCATATATACGATGCTTTAGGAAAATCAAAGCTTGTTTTATCAAATTTTAATGACATAATTTTGTTAACACTCTTGCCCCCTAAAATTACACAATCACATGTGAATTTATGAATCATGCTTAATATAATGAGAATTTATCTGATAGTTACCTGATACCTTTCCCTTCAGCGTACTATCTCTTAAGATACTCTTACTTAATAGTACTTAAGTGAGAACTCTTAAGGTCTCTTATTCCTAGATCACCTGTTTTAGCCAGACTAAATATTTTACATAAAATTCTAAATTAAAACTAAGGCATTATACTGTTACTCTGAAAATATTAAATATACAACCGATGTAATCTGGGGTGGGATGTTCTAACTATTTTGGATTTGAGAGATAGATTGCTTCTGCCAATATTACAAAATATCTCATATTATCTCTCTTAAGAGAAAACAGGAGGAACATGTGCTGGAATGGTAATCACCACTGCAGAGAAAAGGGCTTGGGAACATTACTGCAAGAGCCTTCGCATTTCATGTTGTTTCTTCATGTTAACTATGACAGAAGTTCCATCTTGAAATCTTTAACTTGGTGTAAGACTTTACTCTTTATCTTACCATTAAGGTGAATTTACTTGTGCCAGAATCATCATTATGATAAAGAATATGATTAATTGGAAGTAAGCCTGTGCAATTTCATCTCAGTTGCATGAATCCCTGTATGATTATGGCATGCCAGAGCTCTGATAATGTAAGCTTTCTGAACTCCACTGAATAAAGATTTAGAGTAGAGCATGCAGTTTTAGGTTTAAGTCTTAATGTCACTGGGAATTATATGCTGCTTAACATGACATCCTATGTATTAAAATTACACGAAAAATCCAGTTATTTAGACATATTTCTGAAGCAAATACACTGCTGCATGAATGGTGCCAGTGATAAAAATTTGATGTCTATAATTTGTTAATCTTATGCATAACAAATGACTCATTGGGCTAATGACAATTACAAACATAAAAAATTTAACTTCAAAAAAGAAGAGGACAAAAGCGAATTGCATATAGAACTCAATAAACACACACACACACATTCTTTTACATAATTGGCCATTTAGATATGTATATGTACATATACATATGTGTGTGTGTGCGTGCACACTCATGAGTCATGAAGATTTATACGCAAGGGTGATTTGTTTTTTTTGTGCCTTGTGGTTATTATGCTAAAATAAGATGATGTAGAAATATACAAGGAACAGAAATACAAATAATAAATATGGAATATACATTTTATAAGTCTTTAGAAATATGTGAGAACTATAGAGTGAACTCTTGGAAGTTAGTGCAGATTATATTTCATATTTGTAGAGACTACGCTAATAGCTCATTACAAATAACTTTAAAATGTGAAAGGAAAAATACAGTCTATCTGAATGGGCACCATAAATTCACATTATTGCCACATACATATTCTAGTGTGTGTATCAATTTATTTGATGAAAAATATATTAACAACAACAAAACCAGATAACTAAATAAATAATCCTTTCATCAGCCCCTGATTTCTGCCATACTAATGCTTTGGTGAATCATCAAGGGGAGTAAATTATTCATTATAAATTTCAAAGAGAAGCCTCCATTGAAAAAGCTCTGCTACTGGTCCTTCTTGGAACCAACATCAAGAGAATTCATTGCAATCTCAAATACTGCAATAAAATAGAAGGTGAGAGGCAATCACTCAGGAGAGGTGTCTAGAATGAACTGAGCTTAGGGAGCTACATCCCAGCTGAGTGAGGTGTGTAAAGACAGTTATTAATATTTTGAATTACACTTGGAAGGAAAAAGATTAATCAAGAAGTTGCATACAAATGTCAGCCAAGGTTTCAAAAAAAGAAACCTTTAATCTATTTCTGATGAAGAATATGCAAGTTTTTTAACAGTAGCCCTAGACATGATCACTATATTATAACTTTATAGAATTAACAAAACCAGATGTAGAGTAAGGGTTTGAAATCTTTGGTTATCTTAAGTCTTATTTCATACCAAAGGACCTCAAATAAAAACCATTCAAAATGAACAGAGTTAACAAATCTAATTTGTAGTGCTTCATAATAAATTCAAGTTCACATTATACAACTTTACACGAATAATGAAGAGTTAAATCTCATGATATAGGGTTTATAGGAAGGACTCTAAAAAAGGTTACCACAATGTTATCCCTGGTTAACTGTCTCCAGCATGCTAGTTAAAACTGTCAATACTACCAGTCAGTCATAATTTATCTTTAACTCTTGACTCATCTGTGCTAATAAATTTATAGTAGGGAAGGAAGAAAATACTGGAGGTAATCTGGCAGTGCCTCATGTATCCCTAACTGTGTATCTTTGTGTGCTCTAGCTGGATACTAACAGTTAGGATTATACGATGGTATACTCTTTGGCACTCTTTGGCAATGGTTTTCCTTGGCTGCCAGAAGGACATCATTTAGATCTAGTGAGGAATGATTCTTTGTCTTCTACTTAGCTATCTTCCACTAAACGAACTGGAAAACATCTGGATAACACTGATTTTTGTGACTAAGTCAGTGTTTAACTTAATGAATATAAAGACTTCCTTCTCATTAAGGAACATTTCCATCTGTCTTAGTCATGATTCAAGGTACAATGCCTAGTGCTTCTTATTTAGTGTCAATACCAAATATGAACTTAAATTTACATCAAACAGAATCACCTCTTTAGTCCAACCAAGAGGATATCGATGCTCCTAGAGCTACTGACTTGAGTATCTATTGCATACTTCTTATGTGCTAGTCATCATGCTAAACACTTTTCAGTTATAAAATTTAATCCCCATTACCACCCTATGAGGTAGATCTTATTATCCTAATTTTCCAGAGAGCATGAAACCAAAAAAGATAAGTAATTTGTCCAATAATTGATTTAGAAAGCTGATTCAAGAGCCATGGGACAGATTATTTGCTTCAGGGTAAAATACATGTAAAGACTAAGAAGAGAGGTGAATTTGGATAAAAAATAAGATATTCTTAAAAACTATCACTCTCCTCTTTCCCTTATTTCCTCCAATCCACAATTCTCACAGAAATGAAACATTCAGGAGGCAATCTCAATAGAATAAAGATCTGTAGGAGGACAGATTCAATGTGGTCAAGGCAATTTAATTTAAATGGATATAAACCAACTAGGCCAAGACCAGCAAGTATCATTTTTGGTTTTATAGGTCCAACAAGTTTTATTGATCAAAATATTCATTTGACCCAATGCTAAATGTTTTGAAAATAATACCCCAAAGACAAAGACTCTAAGCATTCAACTTAATTGCCTTAGCACTTGGAGCTAACAGGCAGAGTCCTATGTAAAATAGTATTCACTTAAGTGTAAAAACCTGTAGGCAAGGCTAACAATAAGATTATCTGCAGGTAGGTGTTAATGAGGCCATTCAGACAGATGAGGTGTCAACAAGGTCTGGTTATTGGGGAGTGAACTTGGGTTACTACTGTGCGGTAGGGAGACAAATTCAGGATCTAGACAGGCAGTCATAAAGCTGTTTGATATATTAGGAGGGGAAAAAAGGCAACTATCTTATTACTAACATTTGAAAGAAAAGTGAAGTATGTGAAGATTTTTCTAGATTGGAGTCAAATATATACCATTTGAAAAAAAAAAACTGCGAAAAGGATGTATTGAAAAACAATCTTTCACAATTAGGCTAAGTTCTCTTACTCTCCTACTCTTTCCTTTAAAGCCAGAACTTAATACTTTTCCCTATAAAATTCAAAGTTACAATAGAATTTTATGCTGTTATTCTTAGAATGTTAAACATACAACCTATAGAAACCAAACATTTCTTTTAAATACAATAGGTAGATAGAATTTAAGATTATAATTTTCAGGTAGAGATTGTATAAGAGAGCACACTTACTACCCAGTATTGCAATAAATTAGTAGAGGCACAATAAATATAATCTATTAGTGGATTATAATAATATCACTACTGTTTAATAATGTGCTAATAAAGAAGCACAATTCTCAGATGACGGCTAATGTCTGATGGCTACTTGGATACCAAAACACCAGAAAATGCTTCTTTGAAATATATTTTTATTACATTTTTTGTTGAGAACTGGATAGAAAAAATGCTTGGAAGAGGATGGTATGCTGGAAAGCTTCTGCCATCACTTTAATATCGAATATGTAATATTACTTATTTCTTTAAGGTAATTTGAGCTTTAACCTACCTTTGGTAATTGCAAGTGGCTTTTCTCTGAAATCTATGGCAATTTATTTCCAGCTTTTTAATAAATTTGTAGGGTTTTTATTTTTGAAGTTAAGGGGATGGAGTAGAAAGTAATTTAATTTGCCAATTTGGAACATTTGCCTGAAAGTTTTGGCTTTTTATTTGTGAAGGCTGATCAACCATGGAAGTAATATGTGTGGTATTAAATTAATCCACTGATAGGAATGTATGATCTCTTAAACATTTTAGAAATATTACAGTAATTTTACAATTTATTAGACATTTCAATTAAATGGGTTATAAAGGAACATGGCTGGCTTTAGGGCCCTTTTAGCACACCAGGTATCTCACAGTGCTCCAGAACTTGGTTGAGTAACACCCCAGAGTATTGGTATTTACGGAATTTACTAAATACCAAAGGAAAGCTATATCCGTTGCATAGACATTGTCAACTATGAATAATAGATATTATTTGTTTTAGTTTACATCTTGATTTAAAATCCCACTATGTAGCCATTTTTGCTTGCAGGAAGGTTATATCTAATGTAGTCAGTAAAAGAAACTAAGCACCTACTTAATATTTAGTGTTTTCTTGTGAAAGGAAAGCATTATTTGCAGAGTCACTCAGTGACTAATTTGAAGTATTAAGTTTGGGGCACCATAGGGATGGCAAATAACGGGTCTATGCACTTCTATACTCCTTCTCCCTATCAGCCACAGCAGACCTCACTAATTCATCCTGGTTGTCTTTCTGTCTTAGATACTAACGACAGTCTTGACACATGGAACAGCCTCGGACTTCTATCCAACAGAACCTTCAAGGTAAGTATGAACAACGTGGTATATTCTTGGAAAGACCAATACACTGATGATCACAGACTTGGGTTATAAATTCAGCCTTGCCAATGAGGAATTAAATGGCCTCTGGTAGGTCATTTAATTTCTCTGTGGTTTGTTTTTATTCTGAAAACATGTCAGTGAAAATATAAATATCTGATGCTATAGATTTATTCTTACATCAGTAGAATAGAGATTTTTTTTAAATGATATAAGTAGTTTTAGATAAAGAACAAACACATATTAGTAGTCCAGGCAGCTCACTCTTCAGTCTAATGAAAACAATTTTTTCCATTGGGATTATTTTAGGAAAAAGTATTACCAAGTAGAAATATTGCCTTTTCCATTTTTAATGCACTATTTTCTTAAAATATATTTTTGGATGAATCTTTATTAATAAGTTAAAGTATACAGTTATTTTTGAAGTTTATCTTAAATTTATCTTCCTTGAAAATATAGAGCAAATACTTAGAAAATAAAATTAGCTTTGTCCTTCCCATAAATTTATATCATTTCAGCAAACATATCACTGGTTTTAATATTTGTTTTTTTTTTTTTAGTATTTTTTTCAGATATTATTATTACCAAGAAACTCAGGAGGGGTAAACACTTTAGGATTAAAATGAATGAAAACCAAACTAGATAACTTCACGTCATTGCAAAACTGGTTTTAATGTACAAAATTCATTACTAATCCTCTGCGTTCACTATTTCCATAAAATAGTATATGGTATGTTGTTTCTACTATTTTCGTTTGGATCCAACATTTTAAAAAATACTTTGGTTATATATTTTCCACAGATAGCATTCCATCTTAATTTGACTCTATTTTTATTGAGAAAAGCCTTTCTTTTTTTAAACCAAGGTATGGAATTAGAAATTTCTTCTTTATTCAGAAAGATACTACTTATTTATAAAACTCTTAACTGTGGTGTGTTCTATCAATGATAAATTAGGAAATATTATGTATAGAGTCTTAAACAAATTTTGAGTGACCAATTTAGGAACACTCTAGTCCATGAAAACTAAATAATTACCTCAATTCTTAAGGAAATAAACAAAAATTCTATATGTGAAAATATATGACTTACATAGTTAGAGATTCCTTAAGAATACAGTTAGTATCCATGCTAAATGGAAACATGAAGTTGCTCTATTTAAAAATTCCTGAATGGCCACTTCAGGGTTGTAATTCATTTCCAAGGCTAACTGGTATGTGAATTGGGTCATGAAAGCAATTTTCATTGAATATTATAGTCTAAAGAGACAAATTATACTCTAGTGACAGAATGTATTTAAAAAGAAAAGGCCTTGGAATATTTATATGGTAACTTGCAAGACACAGAACAGCAACTTTCCCCTAAAATATGTATATATGTATTGTATCTATTTGTAATCTCTACATATTTTTTTGCATGTCAACACTATGTCATCAAACGATTCCTAAAAGCTTAAGTAAAGTGTAGTAGTGAGTCAACCATTTGCCTTTATATATTTCAGGTAAATCTTAATGCCATCAACTCACAGAAACAGTGAAGTGTCTATATGATGAAATATAATTGAAGAGAGAATACAAGAAGTAACAGAGAACCAACTAATTACATTGGTATCTTAACATTAATCATCTCTGATTATCTGTATCAGTGAAAGGGAGTGGCTAATAGAAAATCACAGATAATCTACTCTGTGGTACTGAGTCTATGGTTTTGTGCTTAGTAGCTGAATTTCTAATTGCCCAGTGTAACTTACTGCAAATGTGTTGTGAGGATGCCCATCACCAGAAGAGTGGCCACAGACACATAATTTTGTTTCTGGAAGCAATTCCTAGATTAAACAAAGAGAATCAGGAGTTGGCTTTTTTTCCCTCCCAGTCTTAAGCCTTATACTAATAATGTACATTTTCATTAAAAAAATTTTTTTGGATTATCATCTTGATAGGTGAACATAGATGAGACTATTCCGCCTTTGTGTCACAGTTATTAACAGTAGAGATATAAAAAATAAAAATAACTTGGCAGATGCAAAGTTGAATATTTGAACATAATGAATTAACCACTAACCAAAAAATTTCATGGTCTACCATGATCTTGACTCAGGAATCTCACTTCCCATTTCTGAGCTAAAATTATGGCCAACGTTAATGAATACTCCTATAAATTTAAATGGTGCTATGATTTTAGAGTATGGGATGGTATTTGTCCTTAACACTTTAATTACCTCTTTTTGAAAAAGCTATTGACCTGTACTCAACTATAACCAATACAAGTGAACATAAGTCCTGTCTTGACGTGAAATGTGAGAATAATCACAAGAGTTTCTTTAACTAAACTGCCCTGGCCATGCATTACTATAACACAAATATTGCCATTAAATATATATTTAAGACTATGGAGCCAAACTCTATCATCTCTATTAAAACCTGTTGAATTGTGCCACTTGCATTGAGAACTACTCTATATACTCAACTGTATAGTTTGCATTTTCATCTGTAAAAGCAAAGTGATTATTTATTGATAAATGACATGGAATGTCATTTTTTACTTAAGTAGCATTAGACATTTCAAAGATTTTGTCTGAAGGGCAAAAGGATTACACTGCATTTGAATAGACCATGTGACAACACATCCTTAGACTTCATGTATGATATGAAAGGATGATCCCCATTCATAAGATACACAAGGGAAATTATATCAGAAAAGAAGAAAAGCAAGGATGGATGTGGTAGGGGTGTCAGGGAGTATTTGTAGTGGTTTGATGCATGTAAATATTACATCTTATAAATAATTCTTTTCAAATACATCTCTGAAGTTCAGGGTCTCTGTTTAAGAAACGGATTGTATATGCTTTACATGGCTACATGCCATTTTCTGCAAGATAAGAGCAAGATTAATTCAAATAGGAAAAATGGCTTCCAAAATAGTCTTGCCATTCGTTTCCTATGAAGAAGTATGTTACCTGATACTGGCAGATGAGGACTACGGAGAAAAAAAAAAAAAAAAAAAAAACGTTCAAGTTATATTTTACTGTCAGAATCCAACAAACACGTTTTCATCTAAATTATTTTGTCAACAGCCTTGTAGTACCCTTGCTAACCTTATTTGGCACCAGTGCATAATTAGATACACAGGGGTGTGACTCCAATTGAAGGTGTTGGCATTGTAGCACTCTGTGAAAATATTAACTATGAGGTTAACTCCAATTTTCTCTTCTTTAATTAAATGCACATGGTACTAATGAGGTAACCTACTGTTCCTTGATAGCACTAATTAGCTAAGAGGAGAGTACACTCTCACACTGCAATTTAAACCTAAAAATAAGGTTGAAATATGCTAATTGCAGGCAATTTAAAACAGTACAAGTTGAAGAACTAGTCATAATAAGAGAAACTGACTGCTTTACAGCTAGGCAGCTGTAACTTTGGTTAAAATCAAAACAAGCCACACGATTTTTGGACTGCTATTTAACAAGGTCAGAAGCATCCTAAAAAAATGAAATGCTACTCTCTACCATAGCAATGAACTACCTCACAAAAAAAATCCTCAGATCAACACTCATCTACATAAGACCAAAAATAAATGAGCATCACCAGAACTCCAAAAGTGCCATGACACTATTTACATGTAATACTAAAAACTAAACTCCATAAATAAACAACATCACCCTAGATTCTTTCAAGAACACCCAAATTAAGTAAAATATTGTAATTTGTGTTACCAGTATACTACACAACATATTGGAGTGATGAAGATTAGCCATCTCAAATTGTAGGGTCAGAAGGGAGGATACAGAGAAGTGTTAAGTCTCAGCATTCGAGGAATATACAAACAGGAAATTTCCAGACAATGTACAATCACAGTGATAAAAATACACAAAAGATGCTATGGAATAAAATGGTGTAGGTACCATTTAAGGATATCAGAAGTATTTCATTATAAGAAGGAGATTTTTCACTGCATTTCTCTACAGATAGGAGCTGTGGGATGAAAGTAGCCTGGAGCTTCATGTTGAGAAAGAATGTTCTCCATTCTTAGCTCAAGTGACTTAGAACTATAATTTCAATAAATCTAAATATAATCCAAATATAGTTTCTTTAATTGCTTCTCATTTTCCAAATATGATTTCAACTGATAAACAATGAGAAAAACTTTAACATAAAGCAAGATTCTGAAAGACCTTCAGAATCGTTAAAATATATGTTCTCATTGTGCAGAGTATATTTTAAATATTTTGTATTTTTAAAAATATTTGTTTACTTATTTTAAAGAGAGAGAGAAAGCAGGGGAGGAAGGGTAGAGGAACAGAGAGAGAGGGAAAGAATCTTAAGGAGACTCTCCGTTGAGTGCAGAGCCTGATGTGAGGCTCAATCTCAGGACCTTGTGATCATGACCTGAGCCAAAATCAAGAGTCTGATGCTCAACTGACTGAGCCACCCAAGTGCCCCAATTTTCATTATTTTTTTGATTTTGTAAAATCAAAATGTCATATTTTTATTAATCAGAAACTCTGACTAACCAAAACACTCAAATCAGAAACTTTGAATAACCAAGACAATGCCAAATCCTTCTTGTTAACACAGACAGAAATGAAGCACATTAAAAATTAGTTTATCCTTAGGGACAAAAGAGATATGAACCGCCCCACACTGAGGACTCACAGTGACCTTTTTGCCCGTGTCATTTTGCATGCAAAATTATAAAATATATGACGTTTAAACAATCAAAAGAGTTGAGCAAGCAATAAAAACAGAGTTACAAAGCAAGATTTATGAAAACGGAAAGCTAATTTGGTCTTAAAGTTTACTGGGGCACCCGGATATTTCAGTTGGTTAAGTGACCAACTCTTGATTTTGGCCCCCCAAGGTCATGAGCTTGGGGTTATGGGATTGAGCCCCAAATCAGATGCTGTGCTCAGCATGGAGTCTGTTTAGGATTCTCTCCCTCTCCTTCTGCCCCGTAGTCCCCTGCCCTGCAATGTGTGTGTGTCTCTCTCTAAAACAAAACAAAACAAAAAAAACCCTTAAAGTTTACTGAAGAAAGTAACAGAAGAGAGCAAATCATTTGAAAAGTAAAAGCTTTTAACTCCCAACTAGTAACTCCTGGAGTTAAAAGTATGTGAGAATAAATTTTGCACTACCATTAGCCCATCACCATGTCTTGCCAAAAGGCCTAGTTGAAGAAACTGCTTTGAAAAACCCACCCAGCTTCTTCTCCCAGCTGTCCTAGAGCTTTCTACAACAGAAAGTGATAGAATATTGGCAAGAGAGGCTAATAAACCTCTGATCAACCATGCTTTAACAGATTCATGAAGTTGCAAGTCTGTAAAGGAGTAGCAAGGAGAATGAAATCAGACAGTCATTTAGAAATGGGTCTCCTGGAGGCAACCTGACATATTCCAGCAAATCACAGGGAACTACAATGTGAATGGATGTTTTAAGTGTTTGCATCTGTTTCAAATAAGCACTAAAGAACCTTTTAACAGTGAAAAGGCCAAGACAGTACACTGGAACGAGGTTTCAATATTAACTTCAGAAAGAATCCATTCTTTAGTTAAATATGGATCGTTGTAATTTCTGCTAAAACAATAAAAATAAGTCATTTAGTGTTGAAAATAAAAATATTAGCTCTGGAGACAGTCTGACGGGGTTCAGATCCTGACTCAACACTTGTTAGTGGTGTGACCTTGAGCAAATTATTTAGCCCTTCTTGGCCCCTCTCTCTAGACAGGGGATAATAAGGTACACCATCATAAGATTAAATACATTAATTTGTGTCGAGAACAGTGCTGGTACTCATATACTTTATGTTTATTAACTATGTACTTAATAATTATTAGCTCTCATTACTGCTGCAGAACAACATTCAGATTTTCTTCAAATAAAAACATTATTAAAGTCCTACTGTGTATGTATTATTACATGCTGTAAAGTATGCACAAATTCCCAAAACGTTGTATCTGCACACAAATAGCTTTTAGTCTCTCATTAGACTTCATGATACAAATCAAAGCCTCTTTCACATAAATAAAAAATATTTTAGCTACAGATACACAGGTGAAATATCTGTACTCTGAAAACTACATAACAGTGTTAAAAGAAATTGAGTATGACACAAATAAATGGGAAGATATACCATACTCATGGATTGGAAGAACTAATATCATTCAAATATTACCCAAAGTAATCTATAGATACAATGCAATCCCTATCAAAACACCCAGAGCATTTTTGCAGAATTAAAACAAATCATCTTCAAACGTATATGGAACCACTAAAGTCTCAAATAGCAAAAGCAATCTTGAAAAGGAAGAACAAACTGGAGGTATCACCACCCCCAGATTTGAAGCCATCCTACAAAACTACAGTAATCAAAACAGGATGGTACTGGCACAAGAATAGACACAGATCAATAGAATGGAAAAAACAGGCCAGAAACAAACCCACACTTAAATGGTCAATTAATTTATGACAAAAGAGGCAAGAATAAACAATGGGAAAAAGAGAGTATCTTCAATAAATGGTAAAACTAGACAGCTATATATATAAAGAAAAGAAATTAGATGTTTTTATGCCCATAAAATTAAAAAAAAACTCAAAATGGGTTGAAGATCTAAATATAAGATCTGAAACCATATAACTCCTAAAAGAAAATATAGGCAGTGAATAGTTGGACATCAGTCTTAGCAATACATTTTTTTGGATCTGTCTCCTGCAGTGAGGGCAAAAAAAAAAGAGGAAAAATAAACAATTGGGACTACATTAAACTAATAGCTTTTGTACAGTAAATAAAACAAAGAGTCAAAAAGGCAACCTATTGAATGATAGGGGATATTTGCAAACAACAGACAAACAAACAATCAAATTCAGAACACCTGAATAGATATTTTTCCAAAGAAGACATACAGATGGCAAACAGACACATGAAAAGGTGCTCAGCATCACTCATCAGGAGGGAAATGCAAATCAAAACCACAATGAGATGTCACTTCATACTTGTCAGATTGGTGAGTATCAATAAGACAAGAAATAACAAGTGTCGACAAGGATGTGGAGAACGGAACCCTTCAGGCACAATTGGTGAGAATGCAAACTGATGCAGTCACTGTGGAAAACAGTATGGAGGTTCCTCAAAAAGTTAAAAACAGAACTACTACACTATCCAGCAATTCCACTTCTGGATCTGAAGAAAACGAAAACACTAATTTGAAAAGATAGGTATGTTCATTGCAGCATTGTTTTTAACAGCTAAGACATGGAAGCAACCTAACTCCTGTCAATAGATGAATGGATAATGAAGATTCGGTATATGTGTATACAATGCACTATAGCTCAACCATAAAAAAGAAAGAAATCTTGCCATTTGCAGCAACATGTATGGACCTGCAGGGTATTCTGCTAAGAGAAAGAAACCAAACAAAGAAAGACAAATACCATATAAGTTCACTTACCTGTGAATCTAAAAACAAAACAAAACAAAACAAAAAAAGAAAACAAAACAGAAAGAGATTCATAAATATGGTGAAGAAAGTGGTGGTTGCCAGAGGGGTGGAAGGATGGGTAAAATAGGTTAAAGGGATTAAGAAGTACAAAATTCTAGTTGTAAAATAAAGAAGTCCCAGGGACATAAAGTGCAGCATGGAAAATAGAGTCAATAATATTGCAATAACTTTGGTGACAGATGGTAACTAGACTTATCGTGGTGATTATTTCATAATGTATACAAATGTTGAATCGCTATATTGTACATCTGCAATAAATGTTATTATATGTCAATTATACTTCAATAAAAATAAATATATGTATTTTTCTTTTTAGAAACCTGATGCAGCAAAGCAAATAATAATAATAATAATAATAATAATAATAATAATAATATGGATGTATTTGCACTCAGTGACACAATGAAGTGACTTCCAGGAAAGAATACAATTTTTTTTGCAAAGTTGGTGGAGGTATGTGTTTCACAGAAAAATAGGCAAAAATAATATATTGATCTTTCATAACACATGGAAATGTTTTAAATTATAGTTTGCTTCTTGAGATTGGCTAAAGCTATGCTCAAATTAAAAAAAATTTTTTTAAGATTTTATTTTTTTTAAGATATCCTTACACCCAACTTGGGGCTCAAACTCACAACCCTGATCAAGAGTTGCATGCTCCACTGAGCCAGCCAGGTGCCTCTTTCTTTAACATGTTTAAAACCTAAGCATCTGGGGCTTCTGGGTGGCTCAGTTCATTAAGCATCTGCCTTCAGCTCAGAACATGATCTCAAGGTCCTGGATCAAGCCCCACCTCTCTCCCCTCAGCAGAGAGCCTGGTTCTCCCTCTCTCTCTGCCCCTCTCCTCCACCCCACCTAATGCTTACATTCTCTCTCTCTCAAATAAATAAATTCTTTAAACACACACACACACAACCTAAGTATTTTATAGTATTTGAAGTACAGTGATACCTGAATGGAACCACATCTACATTTTAAAGGTACAAAAAAAATCTTTTTTAAAGTGTTTAGCTTCACTCAGCATAATACCCTCCAGTTCCATCCACGTTGAAGCAAATGGTGGGTATTTGTCGTTTCTAATGGTGAAGTAAGTCAGTCGGAGAAGGACAAACATTATATGTTCTCATTCATTTGGGGAATATAAATAATAGTGAAAGGGAATATAAGGGAAGGGAGAAGAAATGTGTGGGAAATATCAGAAAGGGAGACAGAACGTAAAGACTGCTAACTCTGGGAAACGAACTAGGGGTGGTAGAAGGGGAGGAGGGCGGGGGGTGGGAGTGAATGGGTGATGGGCACTGGGTGTTATTCTGTATGTTAGTAAATTGAACACCAATAAAAAATAAATTAAAAAAAAATAAAGTGTTTAGCTAGTTAAGAAGTATGGCCACTCTTGACATGGTATAAGATAAGAACAAAATTCAATGGCTGATTGGCTTTTCTTCCACTCCAACTCCTAAGTTTGTTGGTTCGGTTGGCTGTTTTGAGGCCATTCATTATATCTGATGGAAAGTGCCTCCAGGACAAGTGTGGCCAGGGTTGAACCAGCATGTTTTTGTGTTGGCTTAGCAAATACAAATTCCTTCATCCTTCTCCAGCCCATGTTTGAACAACAGATTCCAAGCTGCCTAGCTCTGACAGAGGAGGTGAAGGGAAGAGAACTGATACCTGGAAAACATTTTGTGTATTCCCTAAATCCAGTGGGTCAAAGTAGTTGGTGTTATTTGGAGTCAGTAGAGGAGAAGTGGGGAGGACCAAGTCAATATGAGCACATGCCTTAAGACGCCATTCTTCCTTTTTTATCCTGTGGCATAGACTGCAAAACCCACATGATCTTGAGGAGAGCATGATGCGCCCATTAAGGAATTACTTTGCACAGAAGGGAAATGGAAGTCCAGGGAGCTGAAATTATTTACAAAAAGCCATGCTTTTACTTATTTTTTTAAAAAAAGATTTTACTTATTTATTCATGAGACACACACACACACACACAGAGAGAGAGAGAGAGAAAGAGAGAGAGAGAGAGGCAGAGACAAAGGCAGAGGGAGAAGCAGGCTCCATGCAGGGAGCCCGATGAGGGACTCGATCCTGGATCCCCAGGATCAGGCCCTGGGCCAAAGGCAGGCACTAAACCGCTGAGCCACCTGGGCTGTCCACTTTTACTTATTTTTAAGACTTCTGTACATTATATATCCTACTGTACAGGTTCTCAAACTTTAGCATGTAAAAGAATCTCTGGATAAGCTGTTATAATCACAGAGTCAAGGCTACATTTCTAGAGATTCAGATTCAGAAGATCTGGGCCTGGGTGCAGGAATATGCATTTTAACAAGCATCTTGGTGGTTGTGATCTGGAGCTTCTATGATCCTATTTGGAGGAACACTGTCTTTTGTGTTCAGGATAGTTGTGTGACAGGTAACTTTTCATTCTTTCATTCTACAATTTAGTCAGTCAACACTTTTTTTTAGTAGGTGGCCATTGTCTTCCTCTAGATACCACAAATATTTGGAGGATGTGAAATTTTAAAGTACTTAATATTAATCAATTAAATCCACCGAAATTCCTAAAATAAGATTTGATCCCCATTGCATGGTGAAAAAGTACTGAAGAATTAAGAGAAATTACAGAATATAACAATGTTGAAGTCAGATTTTTCACCCTGTTTTTGTCAATCCTGTCTTATTCACCTCAGAAAGCTGCCATCATAACTGGCACTAATTGGCACCCTTGTTAGAAATCTCAGCAGAGGAGCCAAGAATAGAAAAGATATGGACACCTCTCACCCACAGAGCCCAGCTGTCTGCACAGGTGAGGCTGAGATCAAGGCTGGGGTAGATGACCTGGCTGCTGCCTGTGAGAAGGATAAGACCTACACCTGCTCGCTGACGATGTAGACAACCTCAATCTCCAGGGATGTTAATCAAGTCTCTTTCATGTGCCTGAAGTCACGGAAAAACAAAAGATGCCCATAGTGCTCCTACAAGTGATGTAGTTATTATGTTTTAAGAGGGAAAGAAGGCAGCAGTCAACAGACACTTCTGCCATGAGATACTCCTGCAGATACGGGTGGAGTATTGTATTTTTTGCTAACTTGCGGTATGCTTGTTTGCTTCATTCAAGAAAATCATTAAAGCTCTTCTGGAAAAAAAAATAGGGAGCTGGATTTCTCATGAATGTCTGGAGGGCAAAAGACAAAGCTTTAAACATACAGTAATTATTTAATAGATAAAATGGACAGATTCTATGTATAAGATTTTTTTCTCCTAAAAAATTATATTGAGCGTATTGGGTATGTTGAGGTCATGCAGAAATCACTTATGCAAACCTAAAAATAATAGCCCTTAATTTTCTACTCTTCTTTTTTACTTTCTAGTTAAAAGAATGCAGATGTCTTTTGCTACCTTGAGTTAGGGGAGGTAATATAAGGTCAGAAAATGCCATGGTGAAACAACTTTCTCTATGAAATGAGAATGTACAGAGCAGTGGTCCTGTCTACCAGGAAAGGGCATGTAGGCGCTTAAAATGTATCTGTTGATGACATGGAGGCTAATGGCTGACTGATAGCTTGTTCACTAGTTTATTCACCATTTAATGATCACGTAGTATATGTCACTTATAATAAAGAGTTTGACTCCATTTCTTATTTTGACTGCTGACTTCTTTTTAAGCCTCAACGTCCATTTCCTCTGTGGCCCCACATCTGGGCAGAAGGCACATGTATGCTCCTCCTCCTTTGCCACTGTAGGGAAATTTATATCCCCAATCAAGGGACCTTTTCCCCAGCCCACTCCTTAGGTCCTGTAAAGATCCAACCTGTTCCCTCTAGTTTCCCACGCCAGCCAGGACCTGGCTTGTGTTCAATCAGCTCTCCCGAGGAGGAATAAAATTACTTGTGTGAGGAATAAAATTTCTTTCAAGTTCTCTTGGTGTTTGGAGTGTCATGAGCTTTGACATTCGAACCAAATTTTGGGTGGAGATCCTTCTCACTTCTGTGGTACTACATCAGTTAGTTAGCATACAAAGTCAAGTGAGAGTAACTAACCCAAAGAATTTAGAGTCAAATTGGGAAGACAAACTACTAATGATTAGGAACGTATTAAATGCTTTAACAGATGTATGCACAGGGTGCTATGGGAGCATAGAGGAGGGACAGTTAAGGATCTTAGACTAGGTGATAATGAGTAAATGTTAGTATACAAAACGGGTATGTGGTAGGTGGAGGTAGGGAGTATTCGAGATCAAAGGAACAGCCTATATGAGGGCTGAAAAGTAAAGGATCCTCTGCTGTATTCAGAGAAACAGATGGTCTAGCAAGGCCAGAGGGAAGAGAGGGTGTCAGGGACGAGGACGGAAAAAGAAGATCTTCAAGAGCATCATGTAAAGCCAAGTGGTCTTCATGTGCACCAAATTTTTCATCATTAAATGTGTACACCATCTGCCTTTCACTTGGAGGATTCAATGAAGGGTCACATATATAAAAACATTTCTGCAATATTTAGGGTAATGTAACCATAATCCTGAAGAAGTAACTGTGACCAATGCAGAATGGCACAAGAGATTCTTTTAAAGTCTTTATGATGGGAAGAAATCACTTTTTGTTTCTAGGACCTCCTCTTCCCCTTCCTTACAGTCAGTTGCTGTCCTAGGACCCTACATATGTCTTATTCCTTACTATTTTCCCCTAATTCCCTAAACAGGCTAATAAATCATACATTTAAAATCAGTGCAGTATTTCACTTGGAAAATTCTGCTTGCAAGAATGGACACATACTAAAATTTAGTATGTCTGACTTGTATCATCATAAAGGTACAAAAATAAATTAAAAATTGCAGTGCCAAGCAAAAGGTAAGAAACTTAATCTGACATACCGGGATATTTTTTTCTTCAAGGAAGTTTTATAGTAAATAACACTGAGAACTTTGGAAAACATAAGATCTCAGTTCAATTTTATAATGCAGCCCTAAAAGAAATGAAATGAACTTTTTAAAATTTGGGGTTCAGAAAAAGAAAGGAATGCTTCGTATGAGATTTAACTGGATATTGCCCCTTTCTTTGCTATTTGGGACATTCAGAATATAATTTCACAGATGATATATTTTTCTTAATGTGATTTTCAGACTACATCTAATGGAAAATGCCTGGTTAGGATTAAGAGACATAGTACAGATGTTAAACTACATTTGCATGCAATTATTTCTAAAACAAATGCCAGGGTACAGAGTCTATTGAAATGGCTTTCAGGATGGCTGGCACAATGTATTAAACCAGCTTCCAATTTCTGAGTAAGTCTATCTTCTGAATATTTCAAATCAAGACACCGAGCACAGAATAAACCTTAGAATTTTCACGTTGGCCCATTGTCCAAGAATGGATGGACATAGGGTTAGAACCCAAGGATTCAGTGTAGGGATTTAACATTTTTTAAAGCAAAAGCCTTTATTGCTTAATGTAAAAAAAGCCTGTATTTTGTGTATTAATTTTCCTGCCTGGAAAAAAAATTACTATAAAATAAATTAAGCTAATGATTTAATATGTGGAATAAAACAGATAGTAATAAATTAGATGTGCTGTGGAGCCCTCAACTTGTTTTGGGGCTTTTTCTTCAGAAACAATAAAAAGTATCCATAAAGTTATTAAGTTTTTTTGCTAGTAGAAATCTCACTTTAGCCGATGGTCTTGTAGTGATGCGCTTTTAAACATCAAACTAGAAATAAGACACTCTTGGAATAAAAATACTTCTGAAAGGCATCTGTCACCAACCTTATCAGGTATATCAAAAGGAGTGAGTGGCAAGACTAAAAGGAAGCACCCATCGCTTTGCTTCTGTAGGGCATCGTGCCTTCACAGAGGCACTGACCCTACATGTCCTTGGAGTTTGTGGACTGGGCAGGACCTTTAATTACCTCTCAGTGATCTTTTCCATGAGGATATATTTTTGGGTTTGGACTTGATTCCATGAATGAAGTATGCAGAGCAACTGCTATATCTATTATGTATCAAAACAAAACACTGAATCATACTTTGATTTGTCCAAATTCAGAAAGTACCAGCATCTCCTTTGCTGTGCGCTTTATTCCTCGGTGGGGAGGAATTCAAATCATGTCACCCTAGGAATTTACGAGGGAACTGGAAGTTGTGGCAGTTCCTTTTCTGATCCCTGCGGGGCAAGCAGCAGCAGCCCTTGGATCAGCTACTTTTTATCCGCTGTTGGTCTCAGCGGCAGCTGCTTTTCTTGCCAATAATGATAAATGATAGGCTCTTTAATGAGGAATAGAGACGGCAAGCCGCACACACAGAAGCTTATCTTGTTGGCATCTCTGATTATAATTTGCTCCCTATCAACCTCTTCCCCCTCCTGACGGTGAAGTAGAGAGGAAACCTGAAGAGGATCAATTATTTAAAAATAGTACTCTTTCCAACAGAAACTCTCTTACCATTAGACATAGAAAACTCTCATAATGCCAAGAAAAATGCCAGTGAGGTCCAGCACTGCTTCTTACTTTTTTTTTTTTCATATCAAAAGATTATTCCATACATTGTTGGGTAAAAACTTCATCAAGTCCCACTGCCTTCTCAACAGTGCCTCCCAACAGGTGGAGATGATGAAGTAGAACAGAGAAAGGAATATCGCAATTCAGAGTCACTCCAGTAGAACCTTCTAATGGCAGTGCTGATGGAGACTCCTCCACGGAGGGGGCTCCATGCATGCCCCCATCCCTTTCCTTGAGAACCACAGCTTTAGCTCACCTGCAAGTCAACCTAGATTCTATACAATGAAGACAATCAAGAAAAAGCAGTATTCTCATGTAGTATCTTGCGATCCCTGTTATTTTAACTTGTTCTCCCAAAATGAAAAATTTGAGAGGTATTTTGGACAGACATAAAAAGGCACATGCTATCAGTGATTAATACCACGGTAAAAAGCACAGGAGTTGGAATCAGATTGACTTGAACTCATGTTGCAGCTCAAACGACCAGCTCTGTGACCTTAGATAATGTAATTTAACCTTTCCAAGCCTGTTTCCTGTTCTGAAATAAGACAGGATAAATAAATACATTACCAGGTACATCAATGAGCACTGAATACAGTCTAGCCAAGTGAAATAAAATCCTTAATGCTTTAGGATCTCTTTTTTGTTAAAGAAAAGGAGGCATTAAAAAAGAATGGGATGTAAGAAATGTGACTTCTCTAACATCTCCGGCTAATGCCTCAGCTTTCCTTTTCATTGGCCTGGTCACCCATTTCGATATGATCACCCACAACACCTGTCACTAACGGGCTGAAGAGGCCAGCTGGGGACTAAGATAAAATCCTTTTTTGGGCAGAGGAGTCTGTGTCATGACATTCAGCAAATACAAAATCCTCACACAGATCCATGAGTGCCCTAGTAGTAAGAGGCTGTGCTGTATTCACAAAACATGGTTTAAAATATCAAAATGAATGTTTGGCCCTTAAAAAAGTCAAAATACAATCGAAGGTAACTAGATAATAATTTTACTAGAAGGTAAAATTATTAAAATAGACATAAAGCAATTTCTCCAAAGTATATGTTTTTGAGAGTTTAGACCCATCAAGATGGACAGCTGAGAGGAGTTCTGAATGAGAAAAGATGGAAGAAACAAAAAAAAAAAAAAAAGGGAAGAAAGAAAAGATGGAAGAGGAGCAAAAGCTATCACAGTAATCATTCTGCATAACAGAAAGGAAATAGTAGCCCAGTGCCACGGTTAACTCAAACTTTCAGAAAACCACCATGACTATACATGTACTAAAAACAATATAGAATTGCCATTTTTAAAGGTATGAAACAGTTTGCCAAGAAAGATATTGTCAAATTTTAGAACTGTATTACTGTCTATTAGAAATTATTCATTTCTAAGCCAGGGCCAAGTTTCATTATCCAATAGCTGCTCTCAAGAATGAAGCTAATTTACATTTAAAATAGGAATACAGTCTACTCTTTAAAAGCACAATGGTAAACACACCAATTTGACAATTACATTAATATGAGTATTTGCATAATCTGTCTTCCACACCTGTTCTTAATTTGAAGCAGCTGCAGGACAAATCACATCACACTAATCTCAACGGGTATGTGTGTGTTCCAAACAGTAATGCACGCATCTTATTTTTCAAAGATCTCTTATTTTTTAAATGTTTCCTGACTTTTAAACAACTGGCGAAAGTTTTGTAGACGCCATCGTATTTATTTGGTTAATATTAATTAGTGGAATAGCATAAAACCAAATAATACTATCCCTTACATTTTGGCCTCCTCTGTTTTGACACATGATCATACTGATTTTTTTTTGGAGTATTTTTTTTTAAATAACATGTAACATGTATTTTATTTACACCAAAAACGATTAAAAGGAACAAGAAAAATTATCTAGAAAACTTCAGTAAGAAATATAACCAGAGAACCAATAACACATACATTAATGGGAGAGTGAAGCCATACCTACAAATCATCTGGAAATGTATTTGCAACACAGATAATTGTGGCATCTTTTGCAACATCTTTTCTAAACTGGGTTCCATTTATGTTTTGACAAACCTATATCAGAATTACAAGCAGAGATTTACTTTCATCTTTTAAAGGATCCACTTTGGATTTGTGTGCATTCAAACACATCCTCAGTGCCATCAAAAAGGAAGTCAGGGGATCCCTGGGTGGCGCAGCGGTTTGGCGCCTGCCTTTGGCCCAGGGCGCGATCCTGGAGACCCGGGATCGAATCCCACATCAGGCTCCCGGTGCATGGAGCCTGCTTCTCTCTCTGCCTCTCTCTCTCTCTCTGTGACTATCATAAATAAAAAAATTAAAAAAAAAAAGGAAGTCAGTTTATTATTGCTACATATTCTTATACTTCATGTATTTAAATCATTCAGTTAGATTCTAGCGGATAGAATATGAGACACCACGTAATCTGTCAACAAATCTGTCTCTCTTTAATCTTCTGTTATGAATGGGAAACGAAATTAGAGCTTTCTAAAGATGTTACTTATTTCCTGCAAACTGAATGAGAGCATGCACAGTAATGAACTCGAGCAACGAAGATGATCTGTTTGTTTGCATGCTGTTGACTTCCACAGAGGTAAACACCGAATGGCTGAATTCTTAGCTCAGTACTTCATTCAGAATCCTAATTTTACAAGTGCTTTCGTTAGAGTAGAAGACAAAAATACCTAAGACATGCAAGGGAGCTTGCATTTCTATGACATATTTTATGCTCATTAGTTAGCAATTCTTACCCTAAGAGAAATCGAGATTCAGAAGAATTAAGTGACTCACTCAAGTTCTCAAAACCTGTATCATCATCATTATGGTCTGGGTATTTTGACCCCAGAATATTTTTTCCTATAACTCAGAGCTGTTATTCAAATGAATAATAATCAGGAGGATAGATAAACAGGAGAGGTGTTTGTTTTTTTTTTCTAACAATGTTTCTTTTTTCTTTCACGTCACAGTATCTGAACTATTTCAACTCATGGCTTCAAATGTACTAGAAACCACTGTTTCAAAAGTGATTATAATAAGAGAAAAGAACTATTTTCTATTTAGATAAATATAGTGCAAGTTTTTTTTTTTATTTTTTATATTTTTACCGAGAACCAAGACTGGTTACTCTAGGAGTAGAAAAATAATTTTTATTACTATATAATTTAGGCAATAAAACCAAGTTATAGTGATTGTGAGAAAAGCAATTTTCACAGCTGTGACCTCTATATAATTATATTTCTAAATATTCCTTATTTTATTTTTCTTCATTAAAAACCTTACATATGTAATTGAGCACACAGAAAAGTACTCTAAACAGATAAGCTGGCATGTCATGGGGTACGTGGAACATAATGGAATGAAAACTATATTTGTATGTGATGAATATGCACATTGTATAATATTCTAACAACAAATTTCACTTTTTCTCTGAGTATCAGAATATTTTAACCTCAATAAATGAGTTGTAAATTTCTAAATTTTAAAATAATCTTGTTTCTTTTTGTTTTTGCTAGCAAGATAAAAACTAGCTCATTATCAAAGTTAAAAGCTTTTGACACATAACACATAAAGGAGGCTAATTTTTTTGTAAATGTAAGCCACAGAAAAGGTATTTTGTTTTGCTAAAAATAGAGCATTAGGATAAGAAACTTCAGAGCTAGAGATGGAGTCAAATCTTCTCAGTTGACAGAAAATGAGGTTACACAACTAAACTGCCTTTTCCAAGGTCACACAGGTACTGAGAGGTGGAGTCGATCCTTGAATCCAAAGCCTCTCCTGACTCCATAGAAACTGGCCTCTTACTTTATCACAAAGCCTCAGCTGAACACTGACGGGTCATCTACAACATCTTCATGCTTTTCTAGGTCATAAACTAAGCTATACTCCAATGGATGAATATACAAATAAATCTTACATTGAAAAAGATCTATAAAATAAAAAGCCATGTTCATTTCTAGACTGGCCTATGGTGCCACACAGACACACACAAAAATGCAGGTAAACACATACATACATGTGTTAACAGGATCACTGGGAGGCTGGAGTTCAGGTGAAGTTCAATTCTTTATACTCTTCTGAACTGCCTGAATTATTTTTGCAAGCACATATTGATTTAATAATCATCTAAAATTAAGCTACTTGTATATTGAAAACAGAATCTAGAAAAGTTGTTATATTTTTCATACAAGTTAACTCTTAAAAACCTTTACTATCATGAAGAGTCAGCACTTGAGTACTCTGATTTTTCTTATTAAAACAGAATTTAGGGGCACCTCAGTGTCTCAGTTGGTTAAGCACCTGCCATCAGCTTGGGTCATCATCTCAAGGTCCTGGGATCAAGCCTGGCATCGTGCTCCATGCTCAGCAGGGAGTCTGCTTGTCCCTCTCTCTCTACCCCTCACCCTCACTCATGTCCTTTCTCTCTCTCACTCCTTTCTCTTTCTAAAATCAATTTTTAAAAATCCTAAAAATAATAAAACAGAATGTATACTCTTGCCTTAGTCTCAGCAATGCAGAAAAATAAAAACCTACTACCCATAGCATAGTAGTTTCTTTTTAAATGTGAAGAAATTATTAAAATACTTTTCTCTCCTTTTTCTTCTGCTTGTTAATCTAGGTAAACCCCCTTTGTGATCGGCTCTTCCATTTTCCCTTTAATCATCTCTATCACATTACTTGTTATCCTTAGACTTGTTTTCATACTTCAACACCCCCCTTAGATTCTGGAACTCAGTCCTAAACAGATTTTAAAGAACCATAAACAAAGCCTCAGGAGGCACAAAAATGGAGAAAACTGTATTTTGCTTAGTCTATAAGTGATGGCTGATTCACTAAACACCTAGAGAAAAGAAAAATCCAATTTATTCCATAGAATGCTCTAAAAAGCCATAACTGTCAAGCAGGGTGCTTCTTTTTTTTCAAACACCTTAAACCACTGAGTTTTGTTTAAAATGGCTTAGAAGAATGGTTATTATCCTGAATTTTTATCTAGCCAGATTGCCAACACCCCGAGGATAAGAACATTTTTGAATCCCCTATGGTACCTGGTGTCTGCCTAGCAAAGTGTCTAACACACGGAGGGCATTTAGTCACATTTCTTTGATGGATTGATTGACTGAGGATGTAAATTCTAATACATGGAAATACTGTAAACCACTTTTGAAATCTTACTGCTGTTTTGTTTTAAGCTTGCGGTTTTTCCACGGGAGCATGATAATCATTTGTTTCATATGAAATTCTACAGAGTAAGATTTTCAATTTATTTCTGCATTACTCCTGAACTCTCTTTTTATTAAGTAAGTATCTATTTAAATATAGGAGGAAATAAAAAGGTGGTGGGTGGGGAGAAAACATAGTAGCCAACCTCTGCTTTAGTTTAGCTGTGCTGGAAATTATTGAATGGGAATGCCAAATAAAATAACTACATCAAAATTGCTTAGGTAATCATTTCTAATTTGGTTTAAGAAATATTTCTCACTTTCAATTATTCTGAGAACAGATGTTTCTTTTAAAGCCATTTGTATTGGCATGACATTGTGAATCAATGCTATTTTGGCCCCTCAGTGATGGCAAACTATATATCGTAGCATCGAGTAATCCATTTATCAGTGCCTCATCAGAAACCTGAGTTTTAATGCTCACTGCTTCAACAAGTTCTTGTATCCTCAAAGACTCAGGAATCACTAATCAGAAAGTAGCTGAGTCTTTTTATTTTATTATTATTTTTTTTACACTCTATGTATCTCTGTATTTCATTAGATGGACTTCAATACTCTAGTATTTATCAAAGGGGTTGCAAAATGGGGCCTGAAGGCCAGAGCAGTGGAGAAAGAGAAGAAAGAAAAAGAAAATAGATAAATGAAATAAAGAAAGAAGGGAGGAAAGAGTGAGAAAAGGAGACAAAGAAAGAAATGGATATCTTCTACAGAAGGAAAATGAGCTCTCAAGTATTGTTTATTTCTAACCCTTCCTTCTTCCTTGCACCTTGTCTACCATATGCCTCTCTGCACTAGGAAGGTTTAGGGTTTGAGCTTCCAGGCTGTGATATGCAAAATAACTGTTGCAAGTAAGTATTAGAAATGAAATGAAAATAAACCCTGTAGAGAAAGAGCAAGATAAAAAAATAGGTAGGCAAATCCTTAAAAAAAAATCACAATTTTACTAGAGAATAAAAATAATACAGTTATTTGGCTTATTTTCTTTGCTCTCTGTATGTCTCTAAAGGAAAGTTCATTATACTATTTCCTTTGTTTGAAAGATACAACCCCAGTTGCACTAATTCCATAAACTATGGATTTTAAGAGGAAGATGGACTAAATTCCTATTAATTTCAACCTGGATAATTACTACAAAGGACCTATTAGAGAAGGTAAGATTATTAAAAATCATTATGCATTTACAGAATCTCAGATCCAAAACAATGATTAATTCTTTTCTTAAGATTTTATTTATTTATTCATGAGAGACAGAGAGGCAGAGACCCAGGCAGAGGGAGAACCAGATTCCCTGCAGGGAGCCTGATGCAGGACTCTATCCCAGGACCCCAGGATCACCACCCAGGCCAAAGGCAGATGCTCAACCACTGAGCCACCCAGGTGCTTCCATATGATTAACTCTTATTCTTATGGTGCCCTGGATGAAGGGATGACAAACACTCAGCAGAATAATCCCCATTGGTTGGGCAGAGTCACATACAGCACAAGGACCTCTCATTCTTACTCCACCAGAATGGTCAGCCTTCAACTAGTCAGGCAGCTGGAGACAGAATGGGAAAACTCTGCCTGAACCCACACTGAGGATTCCTGAAAAAATGATTCAGTCATTTCCAAGTTTTTATTTTTATTTATTTGTGTGTGTTTTTTTTTTTTTTTTTTTTTTTAGAGGGAGTGGGGAGGGCGTAGAGGGAGAGGGAGAGAGAGAGAATCTTGAGCAGGCTCCACGCCCAGAGCAGGGCCTGATGGGAGGCTGATCTCATAACTCTGGGATCATGACCTGAGCCTAAATCAGGAGTCAGATGCTTAACCGACTGAGCCGCTCACCTGGGCACCCCATTCATTTCCAATGTAAAGCATGGTTGAAAAAGGTGACCTTGTAATCAGATGGAACTTATATTAAACCCTGGGTCCTTGGGAAAGTTACCGAGCCTTTCCGGCTCTGTGATTCCTGACAGGTAAAATGGGAATAGCACTAACCAGTTCTGGGTTTAGGTGGAAACAAAATAACCAATCAGGGGGAAAGTACCTGAAACACAGAACATGGCAGGAACGCATACAAGTCAGTGGATCTGGAGGTAAAGAAAACAAGGTTTCCTTGGAACTTCTAGATGCCCCATAAAATACCTTTTTATCCTAGTGTGGTTGTTTATTAGTACAGATAATTGCAGGAAATATAGAAAAGGTATGGAATTTGTCTTCTAGCTTCACTGTAGCTGGAAGGAAAGTTAGGACTTTTATGAGCTTTCCAACAATACCACAACCTAATATATAACAGCCAAATGAAAAATTTTCTCCTGACCTTATTTAAAATTTAGCTTCTATGACTGCTTTTTAAAATTTTTTTTATCACCCTTCAAAATACACTGGCTTCTCTACTTGCAAAATAGGCATATGCTTTATTTAAACTTCCCAGTATTTGTCCTACTGCCCATGCATGTTGCACCAAGATGCTTAACCAGCCCTGACAAGTATCAGTAGCAACTTCCTGGAGGGCAAGCATCACTCTGCTTAGCTGACTTAGCATTGTGCTTTACCTAGTACTGAATATCTACTGAATCTTTAATATTTCAGTTATCACTGAAAATATTAAAACTTACAGTGAAGCCCTATAACCCACTGTCCTTTGGTCATGTTAATACATAGGTTTGTGTCTTTCTAAATTTTCCTAGAAGAAAAACAACAACAAAACTTCTTGTCACCACAGTATCTCAAGTCATAAAATCTCTTTTCACGTATCCCTTAGGCCACATGAGTTGGTACTAACATCTGTGGTAAATTGTGGGTGGCAGGCAGTATTAGGTACTTACTATAGAATTAATCCTCTCCTTTTTCTCTATGAAAAGGACCCGAACTTTGTCTAGTGTAAAAATACCCCGTTAAATGTAATCAGTTTTCCAAATTTAGCTTAAGCAATGCATGTTCATATGCTGCTGTTCAGGCCAATGAGAAGGAAGTAGAAGCTACTGTGTAGGGTTTCTTGGAACACTTGTTCCTACAGGGGGACTGATGCAGCAGGCCCACACTTATTTGTATTTTGTCATCCCCTTGTTCTACCTGGAACATGGACATTATGCCTGGAGAAGGGGCAGCCGTCTTATGACTGTGAACACAAAGGCCACACAGGGGCAGAGCAGGTGAAAAGAAACTCTGGTCTTTTGTGTCACCAGCCTGATCTGGACTGCATGTCTAAGAAGTTCATGTTTCATAAGAAAAATAAATCTGTATTTCTAAATAGAGCAGCTGATAAACTCCATAGAAACTTAGTATTTTAGTGGAAATACTCAAAATGCACATGATTAAAGCAACAGATATATACTCAACTTATAAAAGTTATAAATCATACAGAAAGTATAGTTCCTTGACGACATTTGAAAGATCCTCACATGTCATTTGTAATCCTGTACCTTTCCAAATAAAGTTTTTTTTTTAAGATTTTATTTATTTATTTATGAGAGACACAGAGAGAGGCAGAGACACAGGCAGGGGGGAAGCAGACTCCTCACAGGGAGCCTGATATGGGACTCGATCCCTGGATCGGGGACCACGCCCTGAGCCAAGGGCAGACGCTCAACCACTGAGCCACCCAGGCATCCCCCAAATAAAGTTTTGTTAAGCAGACTTCTTATTTCCGGTTCCCTAGTAAAAGTATCATTGATATCTAGTACAGAATAATGAGGCAGTAAATCTTATTCAAAAGAAACAGACTAAATAGGGGGAAAAGAGCTGATTGTAAGCAAAATACTAAGTGTATACAAAATTAATAAACCAGAAGATAAAATCAGGAAAGAAAGTATTTAAGATAAAAGGAGAAAGAATTCGTTGTTATTGTTAAATAAATACATTACACGTTATCAACACAGGAAAAGGAATCAGCCAAAGTATTATTCAACAGACTGCCTAACTAGAGCAAAGACAAGATATATTAGCAACGTGAGAGAGGGGTGGGTAATGTGACCTGAATCATGCAACTAATCTAATCACATAACTGAATCTTTATAACTAATATATGTGGGATAACAAAATAGAAGTATGATCTGGGTTCTGGAAATATACATAGGGAAGGGATTATTTCCCTCTGAAGAGTCAGAGAAGACTTGAGGGAATAGGGCCTTAAAGTTTGTATAGAGAGTTTGGCAACTAGATAACAGAGGGTGGGTGGGAATGACCTTCTAAATTAGATGGTGAAATGGCACAAAAGTGAGTCGGTGTCAAAGTTCTTTCAATTTTAAAAAATTTCTTAAAAGATTGATTGATTGATTTATTGATTGACTTGAGAGACAGAGCCACATAGAGGGAGAAGGAGAGGGAGAAGCAGACTCCCCACTAAGCAAGGGGGCAGTTGTGGGGCTCAATCCCAGGACCCTGGGATCATGACCTGAGCTGAAGGCAGATGCTTAACCAACTGAGCCACACAGGTGCCCCTCAGCCCCTCAAAGTTCTTTTAGTTCATGGTACCCTGGAAAGTGCCTAGTATATGAGAAACAACCTGTAAACATTTGTGAATGAATGAATAAATAAATCCATGGCACACTTAGTAAGCAGTAAGGAGTAAGTCATGGTTGTAATGTATCAGGTATATGCTGATGTACAGCCTTTTGTGCCACGGTGAGAGGTTGAAGAAAAGGGCAATTTTCACAGTAGGGCAAAGGAATATGGCCCATTCAGATTAGAAGGGTTTATACCTGGAGATTATAAACACAATCAAGCAAAGTTGATGAAAACTTCAACTGGATAAGGGTAGGGAAGGATAAATAGCTTCAGTTGCAAACAACTTAATCTGGGTTGAAATGTCCCAGTGTGTAACTGAAAAAACATACCTGGAACCTCAGAGGAAGGAGGAACTTGATTATAGACTAGCCCTGGTCAATGGACACCACAGGTTTACACAAAATGTACTGTGTGCCAGACACTGGAAATGTGAAGACGAATAAGACAGTCCAGGCCTTCAAGGAACATAGAGTAATTACGATTCAGTGTGATACATACAAGAATGGGAGTAGGAACACGACATAGAAGTAATGTATAGAAAGGAATAATTAATTCTACACGGTGTATGTGTGGCAGGAGGAGGTATCAAAAGAGACTTCACAGAGTGGCTGACAATGGGAATGTTAAAGCTACCCAGAAGTTTTCTAGATGAAGGTGGAGAAGCGCCTATTGAGAAAAGAAAGGCAGGGTCAGCTTTGTGGAGATGCAAAGCAAAGTTAGAGAAATTGCTGCTCATATAATATGTAAAAAGTACGTGGTGAACCATGAGATCAGCATCCCGGGGCCATTACAGCAGCCAGCTATCTTTGAAGCCAATGAGCCTTTTCCTTAAGGTCTCTAACATGGAAAGGGAGGCCAATTAGGCAAGGTTGGTCTGTACTGAGGACTTCAGAAAGCAGATATTATTTTTATTGTTTTAGATTTTTAAAATTTGTTTTGAGAGTGAGTGCCCAAATGAGCAGGAGAGGGGCAGAGAGAGAGACAGAATTTCAGGCTGAATCCACGCTGAACGTGGAGCCCAACGTGGGCTTGCTATCACAATCCTGAGATTGTGGCCCTAGACAAAGTCAAGAGTTGGAAGCTTAACCAACTGAGCTACCCAGGTGCCCTCCAGATACTATTATTTTTTAAATCAAAGATAAGAAGAGATTGAGTTCATCAGTGATGATGATTTTACTGACTGACAGTACTGATGAGAACCAACTGAAAGTCAAAAGTAAAATTCTGACGATATTGTTGGAAATGATCCTGGAAAAATTAGAGACATCTCAAGAAACCTAATCAGGGGCTTTTAATTAGCTCTGATTTAAAGATACATACACACAAACACACATAAAAAAAGCAAACAAAGAAAAAAAAAAACAGAACAGAGATTCAAAGAGTGCTAAATCTGGCAGGAGCATGAAGTATCAGTAGTCTAGCTTTTTCATTGTGTAGGTTGGAGAATAGATTCCCAGAGGGGAAAAATGACACCGTATATTAATAAGAGAAATCAGATTCAATACTTTTTTACTACAGGGACCCACTGTTGCAGAAGAGGAGTCCTGCATATTACTCTGCAGACCAGTTGTATTAGAATCTTCTGGATAGTGTAAAATATTTTCATTTTCCAAAATCCTATCCCCCCCAAAGTTTTAGCCAATGGTCTGGGGTGGACTCTAAATTCTCCACTTTTTAAAGGTTTTCATGCAATCTCTGGGATTTGAAAACCATTGGCCTAAATATACTCTTAAGACTATGTAGGAAAAAAAAAAGAGTATGTAGAAGACTAGTGATGGTTACTAAGGGAAATATATTCACCTGTAATAAAGAGAAAAACTGCAATGATACCCTAGTGTTTGAGAGACTGAATCTTTAATCATATTTTAATCACCAATTAATATGTTTTAAATGTCTATAACATGCCTGGTTTTATGGGAAGAGAAGACGAATATGAAAAGAATGAGTTTATTCTTTTCCTTTTTTTTAAGAGATCCTATTGAAGAATTTACTAGTTTTTCCGTGAGACAATAGATTTTCCTCACATCAGCACATTGTAATGTTGTGTGTTTCTTGGTTCATCACACGAGAACTTGTGGTAGCACTCACAGTGGAAGATATCAAGGTGGCAGCTTTTACAGCAGTGTGAGCGTTAGCATTAGAAGTGTAAGAATTTATATACTGTGCAAAGGAATTTTCTGTCTATTTTGTGCTATCAAAATGTTTACCCACTAGGTACCACCTGTTCTATGTCTATGCTGATAAAACTACAAAAATCGGCATGATTAAACAACAAAGCCTTTAAAAAAATCACCACCAAATACCTTTAGGTAAGCCGGATGTGATTCAACTATGAACTGAATGTAAACAGAGACTCTCTCATTTCAGGGATAAAATATTAAGCTCAGAATGCGTGGACCAAACAGTCAACCAGCCATGGTCATTAAAATAAAGCTTCTACTCATCTACTAAACTTCGAAGAGGTCTTTTCATTCCCAAGACACTGCCTTCCTCGATGCCTTTAAAAACCTTCCAGGCAACTTTTACTCTGAAAGAGTACACCAGGTCATTTATTAATGTCACTGAGATTTCAATTAACGAGAAGGAAATGTTAATATTTATATCGAGTGCCTTTTTAATTCTTCAAATAAAATATCAGCAAGTAAGGTGGGGAAACTTGTACACTCTGGATTCTTCCTCATTTAGCTATCACGCAAGATCTAGTAGAAAGTTCACAGATGTTGGGATTGGCTTGATTATTTTGAAATGGACAAGTTCTAAAGTTCCAGGCATTATACTTCTGTAATTTTTCAGGCCTTGGAACTGAATCAAGTGTGGTGGAGGGAGGCTGAGGGAGTCTTGAGATTGCGGACTTCTCACATACATACATTAACTGCTTGGCTGTTCTCTACCTGTTCTCATTGATACAGGACAACGTGTGATGTTTAAAAAAAAAAGTATCTTAAAAAAATGAGATTAGTCAAGAGGTCAATTTTATTGAAAGCTGAAAGCTGTTAACTCACACGACACGTGGCGGGTGATTATGGTAGCTAGATTCAGAATAAGAATAGCACTGGGAAGGAGGCCTGCATAGATCTCTCCATATTTTTGAACTGGGAATTTCTTGAGTTTGAGGGTTCATGAAGATCTCAGGATGCATACCTTGTGAATGTCAAGGGTCTACTATAATTAGTTCTCATGAGTGGTTTCTTCCTCATCTAATCACAGAACATAATTTTCATCTTAAAAAATCTACTATACTATAGCAATTTATTAATATTTATTAAGTGCCTTTGGGAAAAGTAACTTAGTGCCCAGCCATAATTTAACTTAAAATGTGTTAGATTCTTATAATGAGCTTATATGATTTTCATATTAAGGTAGGGTGACTTAGATATTTTTGAAAGAACAATTCATTATACTTCTGTTTGATCATTTCAAATGCTGTGCTTCCAAATTCAGTGTTATTTAAATAATCCTAATCAGCACAACCTACGATCTCCATGAAAAACTGGCCATTTTAAAAGAACTCTTCCAAGCAATTCTAGTTTGAATATTCACCTCTCAATGAGTTTTCTGGGAAATCAGACAAAAGGATTTAAGGAATGATGGCAACAATTCTCAGGGTGACTTTTAAAGAGCCATCTATAAACGTTATTAGTACAAGAATTCTAGAACTAAATGAAATGCCCCAGGGTTCTAGGTCCTTCTAAGTAGCTGAGATATTTAAGAGCAGAGTTACTTTCATACTAAAACTACAACTTAAAAAAGCATAATGGAAACTTCTCTTGGGGCAAGATAAGAACTAAATAACAGACACCGGATTGTAAGAGGCAGCACAATTTTCCTATTTTGTTGGTAAGATGATATGCTAGGATATCTTTTGGGTTCAAGATAGAATCAAGTGATTACCGGCATTTAAAGTTACTCTTTTCTCAACATATGACTGAAGGTGACAGAGATTAAGCAAAATAGACCAGATTCCATGATGAGAGAAAAGAATAAGATAATAAAGGAAGAAAGAGTATAGTAGAAAAGGTGAAGGTAGCAGAGAAATTTTAAGAAGACCAACTGGAAATGTAGAATGCAGGATGATAGAAATGTATGAATAGAATCCACTGAGGAAACACAAGGAATCTTAAATGTAAGTGAATTTCAAAATAATTTCACTTTTTGTCCTTAATCATGTACTCACACTGTTCACTTTGTCATTCAATTTAGCTTGTACAACACCTCCAAACATCTTAAGATAAAATTCACAGCCTAAGTCTTAAATCCTATGGAGAGCTCCCTTAACAATATTAATGTTCTATTTCTTTCTTCCTCTCACTTTAGTTAAGATAGAGAAGTCAAGGGAATATGTTCTTAGAATCCTAATGGATTACACAATGAAACATGTGCTTGGGTAAAATTTAACCTCCTAGAAAGCAGTTTTCTTCCAGATTTAATTTATGGGAACTCAGTATTAGATATGCAATATACATTTACTTATACAATTAGAGACACAGCAATCTGAGAAACAGAAGTACATTTACTAATTCTCAATTTTCTATTTAACATTCATGTTAAAGTAAATTCCTCCCCCCGCCCCCCGCCATTTTTTGGGATCATTTTAGTATAGCAGATCCTAAGGGTTACTGGTAGATGACAAAGAAAGAGGTGGATTAAAAATCACCAGTGTCTCAGCTTAACATTGTATGTATGAAAATGCTCAACCTCACGAACATTGCTTAATATGGTTGACAAACTCCATCTTTTAAAAACTCTTCCATTCCTTGAACTTCCTTGATTTGTTAAATGGTAATTTGGTTCTTCTTTCCCCCTCTTTTTTTTCTCTGCTTCTTTCTCTTCTTGCCTCTAAAAAATATGGATGTTACTGAGCTCCTCTTGGTAAATCATCTTTTCCAGAAATCTTCTCCTCTCTCATGGATTCATTTATCACTTCTGGATTATTTCACAAATATTTCTTTCTGGCTATATATAACCTCTGTCAAGTTCTAATTTTCTAAATGTTTGCTACTTCAACTTACTTTTCTTGCCACCACCTCGGACTCAATTCTAGTTTGGGCTCAATTCATCATGTGTCTATTTAAGTAATTTTTAAAAAGTTTATCCTTAATCCAGATCCCTCACAATTCCCCTCCCCAATAACATCCTCCAAATGCTCCACTGTTGACTAGATCTTCACAAAACACTGGTTTGATCATATCACTTGCTTATGAAAAACCTTTAAAGCCTTGCTACCTAAACCATAGAGTACATACTTGTTAGCTTGACATTTAGGGCTCATACCATCTATACAAGTATTTACTGAGCTCTTTTATTCACGAGGCATTGTTAGCCACTAGAGATGAGCAGGACATTCATGGTCCCTGCTGACATAGAGCTCACAGTCTAGTAGGAAAGACAAACATTAAAATATAAGTTTACGTGGGGCAAGTGTGAAATATGGGTGTTGTGGGGACCTCTAGCAGGGGGAGATACTTGAATAATAGCTGGAATACTCACTACTGCTTTCTTATAAATTAGGCATTCATGGTGAATAGTGAAAACTATGGCCAAATAAAAGGAAAGATATTATAGAATATTTGTCATAACCTTGGATTAAGTATCAATTTTATGGAGCTGATCATAATGGGAATTATTTAATTCACTTATGTACAAGAATTTATGCTACTTTATACAATATTCTTTTTTAGTTTTCATAACAATCTTGCAACATGCGTATCCTTATTCCCTTTTTAGAGATGTGGTAACAGCCTTGAAGAGATAGACTCCAAGGACTCTACCCAAAGTCCTAATAATTAAGTAACGGCAAGGTAGGCTTCAGATTCAAAACACATATTCTTTCTCCTACATGCCATGAATGGATCATACACAAGTTTTCCACACAAACACACTTAGCAATGATGGACTGGACATCCTAGGGCCTCCTCCACAGGGTGTCAGCCTTGAGCAGCTGGCCACAGGTGGCAACATCACAATATTTTGAGGAAGATTTTATTCTGTAACATTCTTGTAAAACTGCTTATTTCACACTGCCTTTTAAGAAATGTTCTCTACCATAATGGGAAAATTAGGACTACACAAGGCATAGGCAGTCCTTGTGAATAGTTTTTAAGTTAAACTCCTTTAAAATTTATTATTTATGATATAAAAACAGTGTATTAGACTTAATGCTTAACTTTTGGATACACAGAAAATATAGATAAAAAAATCTTCTTAAATTATCTGCATCACAATAAATTTACTCAAATCCACATTGCAAATTTCCTTATGTTACTTTCAGTATTTGAAACAAAATGTGTTTTAGCTGTTCTCTAATTCTTACGTATTAGAAATCAGAAATTATGTTGAAAAGGAAGTATTCAATATTATTCTTTACCACTGCATGCATGAACTTTTATTATTTCCTAAAACATATTTGTCAATGTCTAATTCTATATCTATAGTATTTTCTCCCAAAATATGTATTTCATTATTTCTTTTTATACTTTATTCTTGATTTTTTCCTAGAATATAAATTGTAGAAGTGCTGATTAGTTTACTAAAGAATTTCTTGTTTTGCCTGCAGATGTTAATTTTAGCATTTTGGACTGAAGAAGTAGATAAAGGTAGAAATTCATTAAA
Source organism: Canis lupus baileyi (assembly GCF_048164855.1). Classification (NCBI taxonomy): domain Eukaryota; kingdom Metazoa; phylum Chordata; class Mammalia; order Carnivora; family Canidae; genus Canis; species Canis lupus. The sequence goes on from NC_132855.1 coordinate 7,147,513, forward strand.
CTGCATTATTATCACAACCTATTTTAATGTAGATTATTAAAGTAAATACATAGGTAAAGTAATTCTTTACGTAGCTTATATTTCTCTTAAAATTATTTGTAAAACTACTTCAAGGCATTAAACAGAACAAAGTTTCCTCAGATATTGTACAAAATGACACTTGCACAGTGTTTCCAATTCTTTGATTCCAAAACATTATTTTTGGCTATGGTATGTTAATAAAAAAAAAGTGCCTTGTAACTGAAAACAAACAAACATACTCCTTAACTCATAAGCTAATACTCAAGATACGGCTATTCCTAAAAAAATTAAGATGCCTATAACTTACTTCAAAAAAAAAATCTGTAAGCACAGATTATAATATTTCGCCAATCAGCCCAATGTCTATTTTAGAAGTGTTACGTGGCTTCCTTAAACTTTTGTAACTAGTCTGTGGCAGAGTCAGAATAACACCCCTAAGTTTAACTCACTTTGGCTTTTTATTTGTCCATTCTTGAACTGTTTAGCACAGTTATTAAAAAATATTTAATTACCTATTGGCAAAGAGAAGCTTATATTAGATATTAACCTACGATGAAGGAAGTGATTACAGTACTATATACTAATATTCATCTAAGATAGCAAAGCAATGTCATTTACCTTAAATTTACGTCTCTGCTCTGCACAGCTGTTGAAGAACCACAAGTCTGTCTCATGGCTGTAAATGTAACAAGAACAATAATGCGACCAATTTTCATACCTAAACTAAATTAAGTAGATTTGTCATAGGCTAGAAAACTGATACTGTATTTTACAAAAGAAAATTTTGATTTACAGATTATGGAAGTGTGCATGTGTGCATATGCATATACAAATATGTGTCTGTGTGTGGGTGGGCATGTATGCTTTTAAAAAGAGTAAAAGAAGTTTACTCTTTTTAATCTCGAAATTAGTTTCATGAAATTGAAAGCATTACTTACTCTCTTTGGCTAACTTTTCTTTTTTAGGATCACTATGGGTATACTATGTCTAGGAACTGCTATGAGTGGATATAAATAAATATCACAAATCAAGAGAAGAGGCTGTCTTCAGCTGTTATATATGTTTTCTGGGGTGCATAGTAAGCATGTAAAGAAGAAACATCTGGTAATGCATAGGTTAATATCAGGGCCCATTTGCATCACAATCTTTATATATTATTCATCAATATGTCATTAATCAATGTACCTAATGATTGGACCTACTCAATTGGTGCTTTATGTAATGAATAGAAAATGTAAACATGTTTCAAATACATATATTCAGATATCTATACATGAAAGCGAAATTACTACTACAATTGGTACTCAAGCTTGTCAGATGTGATTTTTTTCTTTCCATTTAGTATTAGATAGGCTAATATCTATGCCATCTGTAGCACAAAACTCTGAAAAAATTTAAATGAAAAAATAATAGTAAATAAATACTATGCTAGAAATAGGATCTTTACCATGTCACACTTCAAATCTGGCTACCATTTTTCAACATTTAAAATAAATCAGTTGTGTGTAACAAGACCTAATATTGTTCTTGTGACTTGAGCCATCAAAACAGATTTTTAAAAAATCTGTATTTTTTCAAACTTTATAAAATAGTTCTCCATCAAAACTATATTTTAAAATGAAAAAACACACGCTCTTTTTTGTTCTTCTAACAATGTTTTGTGTCTGATAAAACACAAACCACCATGATCTATTATAAGCACAAAATACCTAGCCTTTACAAGTTCATATATTGAAACGTGTTCAATTATCTTTATGAATTTTAAGAGATAATTTATACCAATTCTACTTTGAAAGATTGGTTAAATTCTTAGTTAAGTAGAAAAAGAACTGATTGTGAGAAAATCATAAGAGATTTAAAGTGTTAATTTCATATTAAATGGTTAAGATTTTTAAGAAAAAATATTCAACCTTTTTCTTTAACATAAGTGGCTAATAGTGCAACTCACATTAAATGGTATTTGCAGATGTAAGGATAAGCATTACTTAATATCCTCATTTAACAACATATGTAACCTAGTATAGAATGCTGTTAGGTTTTAAACACAATCCCAGTATGCTTATAGTTGCTAAACTTATTAAATACTATGAAATACTAACTTTAGCCTCACATTATATTAATCACGGTATATATTTTGATGAAGAGATAAGTCTTCATTCATTATTTCTCAATTCTCATTCATAAAAACCATCTTTTCATTCCTATGACTTTCTGGCATTCGACTTGATTAAAACACAAAATAATAAAAAAACTACAGTTTTATAATTTATACAATGGAGATACATTCGTATTAATAGGCATCATAAAACACTAAATATAAGTGACACAAGAAAAGTCTTAGTAGTAATGGTTAGCACCTGCAATTGTTAAAAGGTATTTAAATTGCTTTCAATCACCCTTTCACAATAAAATAGCAAAAATTGAGAACTTCTCAAAATTTTATTTACACATCTGGTACATGAGCGACAATTACTGATTTTAGAGTCATTAATATTCCTACCATATGTGTGTGTTATCTAAGAAAAATTATGTATATTTTAGTTAAACAAAGTATCAAATCTTGCCTTCCAATGCAACAACAAAACAAAACAAAAAAGAAAAGAGAGAAAGAAAGAAAAGAAAGAAAGAGAAAAGAAAAGAAAAGAAAGAAAGAAAGAAAGAAAGAAAGAAAGAAAGAAAGAAAGAAAGAAAGAAAATCTAAAACCCAGCCATTCTTTCCAGAGATGCCCTGGTAACCAGAATAAAGAAACTTCTACTGGACTTAGCTTTGGGGAGGAAGGAACAACTATTTTGTCTATTTTGTCGAGACATGTTAAAACAGAATTAGGACGATATGTAGTGTGTTTCCCAATAGTCGAAACATCAGCTCCTACCTTTGGCTTATGCTGCCAGCATTTAAACCTCCTTTGCTATATACCAACAACAGTGAAAAACTCCTACTCTGAAGTCACAGTGAGGGAAAGATTTCATTTGCCATCTTCTGTGACTTTTATGTAAGTTTTTCTCTGTCATGCAAATATATGGCGAGGCTGTCATGGAATAAGACAATTCGATGGAAAGACTCCAATCACTGTCATTACTTGGGGAGAGATGACAGTGAGGAAAGTGTGTCGCCATAAAATTACTGATTAGTTTAAACAACAGAGTGTAAAATTTATTTTTAAAAAAATCAATATGAATCTTAAACTCAGGCTGATTCAACAAAACTTTTGCAATCATGGCAGACATTTGAACTTTAGACTATTGGAACACATCCCCTCTCCACAAGTCCTCCTTCTTCCCACCCACCTCCCGCAAATGGGTCTGTTCCCAAGAATATACATTCTCATCTCAAATTTGTCTAGGGACCAAAAATTTAATCCAGCTTTTACATAATAAGTAGTTTCTGGATTGTGTAGATCAGTAGCCTATAATTCCCTGTCATACATACTAAACTTCAGGAGGCCATCATATAAGACTTAGTTACTAACATCTGGGAGTACACCTGAAAATGAAAATAGACACCTAGGCCAGAAAAAATTCCAAGACTGTTTTGGTAAAATAAAGCAACAAGGAAGATGCTTACTGTTTTTCAAACTAAGCTTACCTTATCAGATGTGTACGTAACACATGATTCAGGAAAAACCACTGCTTATCTTTCAACAGAGCTGATAGACATTTTGAAAGATGTTTTATGTAACCTCAGATCCTACCTACCACACATTTAATAATTACACCCTAAAAATGTTTCTTCCCCCCAAACAATGTTCTATGTACTCTGGGTAGGATTATACAAAACAATGGTTATATTATATAACAAAAAGTTACTTTAAAGGACATACATACTATCAGTTTCACAAGACAAACATAGGGAATAAGGACAACAAACTCCAGAATGTGTTTTTATAACTGTAGCAACAGCAATAACTCCTTGGCAAACTCAAACAGTTTTTTTGGCAACCCTGGAGGTTTTCTGCATTTGTCACTTGGATACAACTGCGGAGGGTTGTCTAAGACTGCTTTGTCTCCTTCCATACCATCTTACTATGGCTTTGCTTTTAAGGAAGAAATTTCACATTTTACTTTAACTTGTTTGTAAGTAAAATTCCGTTAAAATCCCACAAGGGAGTTTTATACAAAACTTCTTATGCCTATGTATACCAAATGTGGTTTCTATATAATTTTTGTAA
>NC_132855.1:7156702-7244202 GCF_048164855.1 Canis lupus baileyi
AAAATAGATGCAGCCCAAATGGATCTCCTGTAATTGGTTTCAGATAGCGAGGTCAGAAGAAATATGATACAAGAAACGATTATGTGGAACAGGCAAAACAAGAATGTTTACACAGGCACTCCCTAGTTATACTGACAAGGGGTGTATACTTTGCAGATAACCAGAACCAAAAAAAAAAAAAAAAATACCAGCAGGACATTCAAAATTTTGCTCCTCATACTCACATGTTTTAACCTTTAACATATGACGTCTTTACCATGTTACTTTGAACACTGAACGTAAAATAAGTTTTCAAACAGAATATCATTGTCTAATTATTTTCACAAGTGTAGTTGATAAAAAGCATATTCAGATCCTTCCATAAAGGATGTGAATTCCTATTCTGTTTGGCCTTTCCTTGTAGTATGTTCCCACTAAAGAGAATATACTGATAAATGTAATCTGAAGTCTCATAATGCTATCTAATAGAAGAAAATTAATCATCTAATTGTCATGTCCTATTTTCAAACAGCAATCTATCAGAGTGAAATTATGCATTTGTAGCTATTGACCTTTCATTTTATCATGGCTGATCCATAATTAGACTAAGTTTGTTGGGGAAAAAGCTAATTACAAATTTTTTAAAAAAAAATAATTGTTATTTTTGTTTTACAGTATATCTTACATAAAGTTAAAGAATAAATGTGTGGATATATTGTGTTCATAGCATGTACTACTATGCGAGTCAAATTGAGAAGCTAAGATCTTTTATTTCATGGTACTATAATAAGAGTGAGTAATTAAGAATAAAGCATCCTGTTCACCAATCAAATGTCAGTCTGTTTTGGCTCAGCATTCATGATGTAGATCCAAAGGAGAGACAATTGAGCAATTAAATATGTGATGGAATGGATTCTTAGGTCATCCTCAGAAGTTCTAACAAAGTCCTCCAGGTTCAGATCCAAACCCCAATATTCAGTATCTTCCAGTATGGCTCTGAATTCCCACATAAGTTCAGAAACCCTTCTGTAAAATAAGCCTGTGAATTACTGGTAACTAATAGTTATGTTTTTTCAGGTCTAGAATCATATACGCAGTTCATTGGGAAGAACACATTCTCTTCCTTGGGCCTGGCATTCCACAGGCTACAGTAAATAACATTAAGTAGCTTGGTATTCATATTTCATATTTTCCTTATTATTCTGCTGCTAATAATAATGAATTGCTAATGGAACCCAAAAGGAACATTAATATAACCTATAGCAATACTAAATACAATTCCTGTTCACATATTAAGGAATTCTGTCCAACTTCAAAAGTCCCAAGTATGAAAGGTTAAGAGGAATTGGAACTAATTTTATTAAAATTAAGATTTTTATAATATTTATTTATTATGGTACATAGTCCAGGAACTACAATCGTTTATGTGCATTCTCAGTTATTTCTCTTTCTGCTATAAAATATTTTATTATTTTCCCAAACATACTTTGGATTTACTTTTTATTTCTCACATACCTACAGTTGCTTTTTTTCCCCTCATTATGGAGCCAACACCATCTTTAGTTTGGATATGGACTGAACACTTTTATTACTGCTGTTATAATGTCAACTGGCATACTGGATACTAACTGAAAATACAGGCTATTAAATTATAGTATAATATCTGAAAGTAAACTATTGTTTGAATCTGGTGTTCTGGATTTCCTCCTCAATTTAATAATAAAATTGCAGAGAAGAATTTGGGAAAGTATTCGTAAAAATAAAATACATAAAAAAATAACTGTCATTAAAATTTTTTTGGAAGTATGTTCCATGTACCACGCAGAGAACTAAGCATTGAGCAATTGTGAAGGAAGGAAGTGGGTGATATGACATTGCTTTTACCTTCAAAGAGCTTTGTGTCTAATAAGAAACATTTGGTTTAAAGTCAAAGGGTCATAAAAAATGTTCGTAAAATATTTCAGGAGTTCATAAGTTGAAGAAATTATTTTCAGTTGGGAAGCTCAGATAAATGTTTATAGGGACACAAAATAGTGATGAACTTATACAACAAATAGCTCGTTTTGTAAACATGACAGGACATAGTCACACCATGTAGAAGCAAAGAATATGTGGGATCATATACAGTGATGGGATCATATACAGTGAAAAGAAAATAATAATCTCAGATAAAGTATCTGCTTAGCTTAGAAGCTAGTTACGCATCATGGGAAATCTGGCTGAAGTGAATTAATGAACATAACTAAAACAATCAATGGCAAAAATTCTTCATATTACTTAGCAGGTAAAGGCAAATGTTGCTAAATTTGCAAATGATAAGATAAGCCTGACCCCATGACAATACTGAGGTCCTATTGTGAAGCACAAATGAGAAATAATGGAGAGAGTAAGGAAAGATAAAGACATGAGGCAGAAAGAACAGTTAAAAGGTACGTGCAACTGTCCAAATATGAGATCACAAGAACTACTTTAAATAAAAATGAGAATCACAAGAGGTACTGTCAAAGTGGAACTGCAGGACTTAGTAACCGGGCATAGAGTAATAAGGGCTTCTAGGAACAGGTAAATGATGACTTCAAAATTTTAAGTCAAGGTTAACTGGGAGAATAGCTATCACACTTCTTGAAGAGGGTAACAGAGATTAGAAAACATAGGCTTTGGAGAGAAACAATGCTGCTTACCTGCCGTCAGGATAACGGAAGATTTCCTTAGTATATACCAATAATGCAGAACTCTAGTTTCGGAGGGACCAGGTTGAAAACAGCTTTCCCAAAGTAAGAGATTAGACAGCATGTAGAACAAAGGGAAAGTATTAGATGCTGGTAAAGAATAAAGAGAGGGGAAGACCCAAACTTAGGGAACATCCACATTTTGTTTAGAGGTGAGATAGTAAAAAAGGAAGACAATGAATGGTTAGTAGTGCACAGCAAGAGAGGTCGAAAGACTTCTGGAAAATGTTGAACATAAAATAACCATGTGACTCAGCAATTCCACTCCTGGGCATATACCCAAGAGAAATGAAGACATATGTCCACACAAACAGTTGAACATGAATGCGCATAGCAGCTTTAGTCTTACTAACCAGAAGGTGGAAACAACCCACATATCCATCAACTGATGAATGGATACACAAAATATGGTCCATTTATAAATGGAATATCACTCAGCCTCAAAACGGAATGAAGTATTGATACATTCTGTAATATGGATGAACCCTGAAAACATGCTAAGCGAAAGAAGTTAGTCATAAAGACCACATATTGTATGATTCATTTATATGAAATGCTCAGAATAGGCAAAAGCATAGAGACAAAATTGATTAGTGATGATTGCCAGGGGCTAGAGGGAGGAGACAAAACTCAGTGACTGCTAATGAGTATGGGGTTTCCTTTGGGGGGGGGTGAAAATATGTGGGAATCAGATAGTGGTAATGGTTGCACAACCTTGTGAATACACTAAAATCCACTGAAACATATCATTTAAAATAATAAATGTTATGGTATATAAATCCTATCTCATGAAAGTTTTATATATTTAAATAAAAGAATTATGATGTTAATTATATCTCAGTAAAGCTGGGAAAAATAGAAAATAGCAAAAAAAAAAAAAAAAGGAATTGTGAAGGGAGAAAATGGATGTGTTCTCAACCCCCACCCCGCCAAAACTCAAGGAGGTTAAGAATTAATGAAAGTTCTTGTGGATTTGATAATCTGCATGTGGCCTACCAGACAGCAGTTCCCATAGAGCATTGAAGTAGAAATTAGGCTGCAGGGAATTCTAAGGGAAAAATATGGCCATGGGGGCAAACAATTATTTTGATAAGTTCTGCGAAGACCAAAATCAAAGTCAACTATAGCTTGATAGGTTGCCTGTTTCTGTTGTTGGTTTTAAAGACAGTTTGCTAATCAGCTAAGAGGAAGCAGAGAAGCTGTAAGAAGTTAAGAGACCTGAGAAAGTCCCTGGAGGGGGTGTCAAGGGGCTAAATCAAGGAGCAGGAACAGGTGACAGCCTTGTGGGAAGTGGAAACACATCTTCCTCCGAGACAAGTTGAAGAGAAGGGAAGAGAGGTGACTTTGCCAGGCAGAGGCAGGAAGAGGAAAGAGTTCACACTGAATAGTCTCAATTAATTCAGACACTGAGAAAGTGCAGTTATCTAACTGAGAACGAGAGAAAGATGGGAATTGCTGAGGAAACAAAACTGAGAAAGCTTTTCCTCTCATTGTTCTGAGCAGTGCAGCTAGTAGGGTAAAACCTGGCATTTAAAATGTTCGAGTAGGAAATGTACTTCCACAGATACTGATGACACACGGACCTATGGAGGTCTTCTGAAATGTTGCCTCCATAACTAAATAAAGAACTCCTGATTTTTCCACTGCTCTAATTTGGGATCATCACTACTCAGAGTCTTTTTATACTTTTAACCTGGCCAAGGGGCCTGGCACCTCCAATTATATCAAGTACAAGCTGAAGAGTCACTTACAATATGTGCTATGTTATTGTGCATCCTAAGGACTGGTTGTCTTTAGTTTTTAAAAGACAGCAAAATAAAATATATCCATGACGCTGATACTACTGGCACAGCTGACTATTCAAAAGCTTCTCTTTGGAACTAAGAGAGCAAATATGATATAATGGTATTGACTAGATTTCAGCAGACAGTCTTTTTGCCTTTTATTAGTTGATGAACTTGGACTACCTAATCACCCTGAGCACTAATTTTCTCGTCTATTAGATGCAGTTTAATAATATTTACCTTTGCCTATAGGTGATTTGTGAAATCAGATGGGATAAGGCATTTGAAAGGTATTCTAAAAGCTGAAGTATAAAGTAATATTATTTCAAGCGAAGACTTTTGAAATTATGTAATTCCTCCAGTGGATGTCTGTTCTTCTACGTGTAAGTACCGGTCAGTTGAGATCAACTACTGGCTTTTAGGTTTATAAAGACTGCTAAATAGGTATGTGCATTTTTTTTTTTTTTTAGGTATGTGCATTTTAACTAACAGGCTGGGCATATGGTAATTCCTGAAAGTGTACCTGTGGATTTGATTTTTATTTATCAATATCTATTTCGTTCTCTGCAGTCTATTCAGTAGAAAAATTTCCCACTGGGTAGGAAAAATATCTTAACAGCTTCATGTCGTATCATATTTTGCGAAGTTGTATTTTAATTTCTGCTGAGGCTGAAAGGGTTTATAACTTTACAAATAAATAGGTGAGGTACACCCTTCTCTCCCAGGCCCACATCACCACCGCTAGGAGATCACCTGCCCTCAAGGACCTTTTAATATGGTAGGAAAGATAAAAATGCACTCAATATAACCACACCGCAACACAGAAATGTGCTTCCTGCCATTAAAAGGTACAAGTGGCTATGGGGGTTCAGCAAAGGCAAGAAGTGAAAACAAGGAGAATTAATGCTTGGTCAGTGCTCATTATCTGCCAGCTATCATTCTAAATCCCCACACATACTATCTCATTTCATTCTTGAAACACCGTACTTTATTATAGAAGTGCAAATTGAAGCTCAGGGTAGTTAGGTTATATGTTCAAGCTGTTTCACATATCCTTGAAATGGTGTCAGAGATCTGAACAACTGGCTGGCTGACTTTGAAGCTAATGGCCTTTCCACAAGGGGTGGTGAGGAAGAGTGTATCATGAAAGGGACTTTTATTTGATAAAAGACATAAGTAAAAAAAAAAAAAAACTGGGCATAAGGAGGAAAAAATTGGTTCTAAGTCATTAACAATATTGCTACTTACGTCAACTAGAACAAGGAATTCCAAGATCCTATTCGTGTTGTTTTTCCTTTTCCTTATTCTTCATGAGAACTATTCATACAAGCTTACGTACTAAAAGCAATTCACTATCCTTAAAAGACAATGTCTTTGAAGTTATTAAACATTTGATTCATGATGCTGGTTATAAACAAAAAACCAATATTAAAGATAAAAACATTTTAATAATCATCTTCCATCATAAGCAGACACAAAACAATACCATCTGCTAACAGGCGTTGAATAATCTGTACTACGTTCTGATGGATCTAGGAGGTTGCCTGATAAAATAGAGGATGCCCAGTTAAATTTGAAATGATTTGTATTTCTACTTGCTAAATTTAGAAATCCTAGTCACAAAAGTCTTTCAGAATAGGTTGCCAAGATATGGGGGTTTTTTGAGACTGAGTTTTCCATTTAAAGGTAATTTTTTTTTTTTTTTTTTTTTTTTTTTTGAGAGAGGACACATGCGAGAGTGGTGAGGGGGGCAGGCAGAGGTAGAGGGAGAAAGTGGATCTTAAGCAGGCTCAGAGCTGGGCGTGGGTGGGGCTCCATCTCAGGACCCTGAGACCATGACATGAGCCAAAAATCAAGAGTCGTATGCTTGACTGAGCCACGTAGGCACCCCTAAAGTTAAATTCTATTCATCAGTGGAAATCTTTTTTCAGTCCTAATGAGTAAATGATGTCATCTTAGCCACATTTTCTAGGTTAGTCAGGCAGTGACTTGGAGGCTCGGGCTGCTTTCCTGTGAGAAGGAATGTTCCTGCGGCTACAAATGCATAGCAAAAGAAGGAGGTGGACCACTCCAAAGGAAAAGTAAATGCACCAGTTTTTGGAAAAGCCAGACCAAGAAAAGCAGAGGGAAAGTTTCTTTTAGAGTTCACATTCTAGCTTCCTGCAATTGAGACACAAATGAGAAAAATGCAAAACTCTGGCTCTCCATTCACCCTCCTCTCAGCAAGGATGAGGATCAGTAGCCAGGAACCCTGAGGCAAAGATTATGACCCTGCTTGGCACCAAGGGGAGGAAATGCTACAGCAGATCTAAAGGAAAGAGCCTTGAGGCAGAGAGCCTCTGCCTACTTAACCCAGAAGCTAACTAGGCCAGTCCCAGAGGAGGAAGAGATAGAGCAAAAACGATTAGAGAAGGGAGAGGCCTTGATTAGTTCAGGTGCAGACACAGTAGATTGAGAACCACTAAAGGAGAGCCCTTAAAGCTAAAATTAGAGTGTTCTTAGAAACACAATGACAGAGCTGCCAAAGAGGCCTCAGAATTTCCCAGTTCTAATCCCAGTACCCTTCCGGGTTTCCGGATAACCTCATCCCCATCGGTGATGAACTCCCAATACATTCCATCCTCCCAAGCAGTTTACAATTTACTAGTCTTCAGGGCAGTCTAAAGCGCAAAACATTAAACTCAGAAGAAATCTAGTCTTTGACAACCAACTACTGATCAAGCACTGCAATTAATAAAAAAAATACTGATTGAATGAATCAAAGAAGAAATACATTTATAGTAAAATCATAGTTGGGATTTTGTGTTTTTAGGCTGTGTTATACACCATGTGAATTATGAAGCACCAACTGTGTAATATTGTTTGAAGCAAATTTCCCAAAGATTAGATTTTAGAGATCCTGGACAAACTCCCCTTGGAGAACAACCCAGGGCATTTCCATTTTGTGTTCCAGCTATCCCAGAGTTCAGGTTAGATTACCTTCAGCATACGAAGTGGCATATTATAGTAATTAAGTACCAGGTACATGCAAGTGTTCTTTAGAATAAAACAAAATGTAAATTAATGGTGGAAATAAGGATCATCTTAGCACGTCAATAACTATGCTTCAATGTAATTTTTATGGAGTCTTCTGGGCTTTTGCCCTAAAAATCTTAAGCCCTGAGTTTTTTAAAATTTAACTCTATCAAAAAGGTTAAAATATTTTTCTGTTTTAAAAATCATTTCTTGGGACACCTGGATTGCTCAGTGTTTGAGCACCTGTGTTCAGCTCAGGGAGTGATCCTGATCCTGGGAGTCCAGAATCGAGTCCTGCATAGGGCTCCCTGCACAGACCCTGCTTCTCCCTCTGCCTATTGCCTCTCTGTGTCTCTCATGAATAAAGAAATAAAATATTTTAAAAATAATTTCTTATATTTAATTACCGGTAATATGACTCTTAGAAAATATGCATAAATAAAAAAATTTTAATAGCCACTTGGAAGATAGTGTCCCTTGCTAGAAATCACCCGTTTAAGAAGCAGAAGATAGGAGGATCCAGAAAGGTTTTGTTTTCAGGAAATGTCTTGATAACAAAGTTCCTAAAGGTGACTATTTCCTACTATTTCATTTTCACTCTTTAGCGTATTTCCTTTATTATAGTGAGATCTAAGACTAGGAAGGTTGGGTAAAAAAATTGTTTCTTCCTTCCTCCTCTGTTCTTCTGGCAGACTTTAGTCAATGGCCCACTTTTTTATTTAATCCCCACCCCAACCCTTCTGCAAAATGCTTTATTGTTTCCATTTGGTCCATGGCTTGGGAGAGGACTCCAAGGCGGTTAAAAAGCTGCCCAGGGGCTTCAGGAGAGGTTGAGGCACAAGCCCTGGCCCCTGGGGGAAGCCAGAGGGTCCCCTTAAAGGCTGTTGGGCTTCAGAGGCACCTAGTCAAGAGTGAGCCTTTCTTTCTTTCTTTTCTTTTTTTTTTAAGATTTTATTTATTTAAATATTTATTTATTTGACACACACCGGGGGAGGTGCAGAGGAAGAGGGAGAGAGAATCTCAAGGAGACTACATGCTGAGCACGGAGCCAGAGATAGTGCTGGATCCCAGAACCCTAAGACCATGACCTGAGCCGAAATCAAGAGTCCGACTCAACTCACTGAACCACCCAAGCGCCGCTGAGTGTGAGTCTTTTGAAGAGATACTCACCGAGCCCAACCTGGGGTGGCTCACCTTTGAAGATAGACATCAAATCTAAACCCAGGGAGCAAGTCTATGCATTAGCACAAGTGACACTTTTATTAAAAAACTCAAGTCATCTATACTCCTATTTGTGAATATATTCCTTTGCCCTTGGAGTCTAGAACTGTAAGCTCCTTAAGGGTTAGATATGTTTCTAAAGAATCTTAATGTCCCTTAGAATGTGCAGCCCAGTAGCTTGAGCCTAGTGACTCAAAGATACTTAACTGAAAAGTATGTTTCTTTAGACATTTCTAAACTTGTAAAACACACCTAGAGTTTGGCTGCAACTCCTATAATAAAGGAAGAAACTTAGCATTCCCTCTAGGAAGAGTCACCGTGCCTTGCACAGGGTAGGTCCTCTTCAGACCTATACACCGATGACTCTGGAGCATACACTAGTGATCTACCATGACACTGAAGTCAATATAAATAAGACTGCTTTCCCTTTACCAAGTTATATTAACATTTTTTATACATGACTTTTCCAGAGTGTATTATCTTTCATTATTTTTTAATAGTCACATCCAAAAAATTACTACTTATTGCCAGAAAAGTTTTATTTCGTTTTCCTCAGTTAGAGACTTTCAATTATTTTAGGCATAGCTCTAGAAAAAGTATCTATACATATGGGTGTTGTAATTCGGTTTAAGAATTTGCTTACATAAAAATGCAAGCATTTTTCACACTTCCAGGTTCAGTTATGTACAAAATTACAGTTTTATTAAAACATTTTAAATGTTTACTAATACTCAAGTATATAGCTAAAGAAATACTGTATGTGAAAGAATAACTTATTTAGGTAAAGACAATACAGTTGTTTTGAGCTATAAATGAGAAAAATTCAAATTCATCAAAGCACACATTAGTTTCAATTCTTAAAAAGCTCTTCTTCATTTATCATAATTCTCTTCCAATAGGTATTTGCACTTCTTCAATTTTTGCGATTTTTAGTAACATTGCAATGAACTTCCCTGTAATTCAGCCTTGCAATTATCTCTCAAAAGCTTAATTTTGGGGTCAAGCCATATTCAGATATTGCATTTTGACACACATTAGCATAATGCTCCCCCAGAATGGCTGTATCCATTCACAATCCCACCAGTCCATGAGATTGCCCATTCTACAATACTCAACAATACTATGCATTACCATTCCTTTTTAGTCCTTTTTACAAACTGGCGAAAATACTTCATCTCAATTTGCTTTTATTCCCTTATTAGAAACTAACATTTTTAAAAAACATACCTCTACCTAAATGTAGGTATTTTTGTAATCTCATTTAAAATTAGTGGATTGGGTGAGCCATCGAGCAGATATCACTCAGTCAGCTGATATTCTTTCCCAGTTTTTTGAGATATGATGGACATAGAGCACTGTGTCAGTTTAAACTGTACACAAAATGACTTGAATCATATTTTAAAATGATTATCACAGTAAGTTTAGTGAACATTAATCACCACCTATAGATAGAAAAAAAAAAAAAGAAGTGTTTTTTTTTTTTTTTTTTCCTTGTGATAAGGACTCTTAGAATTTCACAACTTTCCAAATGAAAGTTTGAACCTTTGATCACCTTCATCCAATGCCTCCACCCCTGGCCTCTGTAATCTGATACCTTTTTCTAAGTTTGGTTGTTTTAGTTTTTTTTTTAATTCCACATATATGGTGAGATCATAAATGCTTGTCTTTGTCTTACTCCACTTACTCCTCAAGGTCCACTCATGTTGTTACAAGTGGCGGGATCCCTTGTTCTTTTCTTTTCTTTTTTTTCTTTTCTTTTCTTCTTTTTTCTTTTCTTTTTTCTTTTCTTTCTTTTCTTTCTTTTCTTTTCCTTTCCTTTCTTTTCTTTTCTTTTCTTTTCTTTTCTTTTCTTTTTTCTTTTCTTTTCTTTTCTTTTCTTTCTTTTCTGTTCTTTCTTTTCTTTTCCTTTCTTTTCTTTTCTTTTCTTTTCTTTTCTTTTCTTTTTTTTTCTTTTCTTTCCTCTTTTATTTTTAATGGCTGAATCATGGTCCATTTCCACTAACATTTTTAAAGCCCTTACTCTCTTTTAGATGCCAGCAATGTAAACGTGGGCAAGACAGGCAATGTCCCGTCCTCTCAGAGTTTGTGATTTAATCACTAACAAGGAAACAATCACCTGATAGTTTTGCTTTTAGTCTTTTTTTTTTTTCCATTGAATGTTGCATTATGACAGAGCTCACAGAATTTCATTGGTCATGTTCTGCCCATAAAACTAATTATCCGCAGGATGGCGCAGGATAATAGTGTGAGGAAGAACTCTTCATTAAAAAAAAAAAAAAAAAAAAAAAACGTAAAAATTCTACATAGGGTGAACTCCATGTGGCTGGTAATTAAGAAGGAGGATTAGGTTTTGAATTATAAAAAAAAAAAGCAAATGTCATTGTATTTCGGAAGCAGTTATTTTGTAGGGTGAGAGACAAAACTCTTAAAAAGCAAATACCCCACAGGATTGATAAGGACCTAGTTACCTTATCGTGTGACAGAGAGTGTGAGTGTGCTAAAGTTTCTTTCAAAAGTGGTTTCCGTTTTGTAAACACATAAAGCTTCCGCCCCAAGGAATAAGCTGTTTCACCATACGTTTTTAAGAAAAATGCTTTCCAGTGTAATGTTTCTCCTCTTTAAATTAATCACTTGGCCTGTATTCAGAAAGGAAGCGTATGAAAGAATGCTTATTGAGAAAGATGGATAGTTAAACTGGAAATTAAAACTTTATTTCTGAGGGTCACACCGGGAAGATGCTTTGCAATCTTGGCGAAATCCCAATCGGCCTTTGCTCAAAATGGCACTCTTCTCCCAATGTCTCAAAAGATATTAAGCCTCTCATAGAAGGGGGATTTTGTTGCCCCCTGCAAAGGCTTCTCATGATTGCAGAATGATCTATTTAAGAATGGCACACTTTCTCATGGAGGACACATTTTGGCACTCTCTTGTAATTATCTTCATTTACATAACTGGCACCTAACAGGCCACTCACCAGAGTGGAGCAATAAAGCTGTGCTTGCTCTGATCATCTTTATGTTGAAGTTAAGCCATTACACTGAATCCTGAGACATGCTATTGTGAAGTCCCCTGGCATTTCCACTGCTATCATTCGTCTGTTGTTATAGGAGAATGTTCACTGCCAGCATCCTCTGGCAGAAACTCAATTTCTGAGTCCAATACTAATTCATTACAAAGTCTGCAACAGCTGGGACACTGGTATATACAAATGAGGCATTCTGAAATTTGAGGACAAATCCAAAATACACACTCAGGACCTTCCCTGTGATTCCACAGCCATGGAAATAGCTTTGAAAAAAAAAAAAAAAAAAAAAAAGAAAGAAAGAAAGAAAGAAAGAAAGAAAAAAAAAAGAGGATCCTGTCAACATCTCACCCTGCCAACACCAAATTAGACCCTTGCGATTTGAGCCTCTATGGCAGTGCCACCTCCCTGCTCTTCTTTTATTAAGAACTGTTTTAAAGGTCTCAGCTTTGTCACGTTTCACGGGCCTCGGAAACATGGGGATGAGACATGCAATGTGGAGGATACTGGAAAGGACACGTTGGGCTCACCTATCCAAAGGACAGTCACCATTCTGTGAAAACAAAAAAAAAAAAAGGTGCTCCCAAAGTGACTTAGATAATAAGTCTGGAGGACGAACGGTGGGTAGAGCAGAAGCACAGAACAAAGTAGGAAGGGTGACAGTGATTAGAAACAGGGACAAAGAGCAATAGAATATTTTAAGTTTCTTTTGTTTTTAATGGCTACTTAAGAATGACATCAAGTAACTAATGCAGTGACAAATTCTACCAAAATTTTCAATGCCTCAAAATTTAATAGACTCTTTGGGTAAAAATGATGGTAATGTTATGCAACTCTTAGAAAACTACTGTTATATGATGGTATGTTTATGACACTTCAATGCCATGCGTTGTTTTTTGCTAAGTTAGTCAATCAATTTCTATTTGAGAAAAATATATAAAATAGTCAAAACATATAAAATAGTCAATTTCTATTTGAGAAAAATATATATTTATATATAAATATATAAATAATTTCCTTCTTATACAAGGAAAATGAAGACATTTAAATTTCACAGATTTCACTGACTCCTATCTAATGCATAGTTAATTTATAAATATCATGTGAAGCAGTAATCCTTTGTGTAAAAACTGAAAGGGTTATACTTCAAAATAGGTATTTAAATCTATTTTGTGACTCTAGATACACTAGTATGAAAAAGAAAAAAAATAATATATACAGACATACAAAATACAATAGAGGTTCTTTCTGTGAATTGCCTAGAAATGTTTTTAAAGTTAGGTAAAATGATAAAGTTTATACACCCGTGTGGCCACAATACCCCAGATATTTTCACATATTAGAAATAAATACTAGTAATTTGAGCCTTATTTTGCTTTAAAATAGGAAATCATTTGTTTGTTATTTGCAATATGCCCTTTGATGATGATCTATAAGAAAAAGTAATTTAAAACTGAAGATTTCCAATGAACATTTGAACAAGTAAACTCTATTACATCAGATTCTAAAATTTAGGACTTTTTAGCTGTGATTTACCTTTAAGAAGAAATTATTTTCTCTGCAGATTTATATTTAAATTAGACTTCAGAAAGAATGAGAAAAATATTGAAAAATCCTTTATATAAAAAATTTTGTTATGAAAACTGCAGATCATGCTAAATTCTCATTTCAATTCACTAAGGACATCTACGGTAATGGTTCCCTCCCCATTTGGTCATCAGAATCGCACAAGAGGCTATTTTATAGAGAGAAATTCTTGGGCTCCACTCCCAAAGATTCTTAATTAGGTTTGAGGTGGGCTCTGAGAATGTCAGTTTTTTAAAAGCTCCCTAAGTGATTCTGATGACTAGTGAAGTCTGAGGACTACTGCTCTACTAGGTAAAATTTTGATAACCTTTGTAATTGTAGTCATGTTTATTACTATTACTATCATTATTATTCATTATAATGATATCATAGTGCATTACACAATGCACAGGAAATGAAAAGACATCCCCTGACCATTCATTGGTTCCATTTCCACTATATTCTACTCATTACGGACAGTACTATGGAAGAATCAAACATTTTAAGGCTAAAAAAAAAAAAAAAAGACTTGGAAAACGTTTCATTAAATTTCTTCAAGCTGTGCTAAGGAATTAGGCCTAGAGAAGTTAAGTAATTTACCAAAGTCACAAAATTTTTAGATAGTATTTAGACTCCAAGCATTCTAGTTTTTTTCTTTTATTTTTTTCACTATACCACCAACTTTAAAGGTGTACACATAAAAATAAAATTAAGACTTTTAAATAATTTTAGATTATCCTACTCTCCCTTTTGTTCCCAGTGGATGACATCCCTTCTTCAAAATCCTATACCTTACTCACTCTACCCTCTGTGGAGAACTCTATCAGAAACCACTGGAAAAGCCTTTGGCCTGCTCTCCTCATTCATGCTTTGAGAAACTTCTTGTGCTTCCAGGTAATTGTTGTATGGAGCCACTTCTATCCGACTCCCCTATTGTCACGTCCAGAGGGCATCAGAGATCTGGACTCAAGCAAAAGCATTCAGAGGCTATTAGTATTACTTTAGTTACATTACGGTTAAAAAAGCTTTTGAGAGTTGGCGTGGGATCATATACAACATTGTTTCTATGGGAACAGGAATTCCTGTTTCCAAACAACAGGCTCAGAAATGGTTGTGTGCAACGAAACCTATTAGTAAGTTGGGGACAGCCTGTTAGTGCATCTTAGTTAATGAGAGCATTCATAAACACGCTTCTCTCATATTAAGGCCTATGCCTTTCTGTTCACTTTGAAAAGGTCTTGCAGTAATGCAGATTGGAAAACCCATAAACAGGCACCCAGACATAGCTTTAAACAAGTATAAAGCCAATAATGAATTATATTGAAAAAGACAATACCCAAATTAAACCATAAAAAAATCTTAGGTTATAATACAACAATTTCTAGCCAATAAATTAATAAAAATATACAATTAGCATTTAACTGTAATTTATTATGCTAGTTTACCATTTATATCTCGTTGTTTTTAAAAGTTTTTTTTTTTTTTTTTTGGTAGGGAGAGAAAGTAGTATTTTATGCTGTATTACTGAAAATTAATTATAGGACTAATTATAAAAAATACAACATATGCAAAGTAAATGATTATGCAACATAAAATTTTAGCAGTTAAATATAACCTCAGATTTACAGAAAAGGAAAGTTGACTTTCATGAGAAAATAATGTAAGCAAAAGTTAGTTGGAAACGCCACAGTGGAATATTCTTCTTTAAAGTTACTAATGAATTATGAATTTAATGTACCATTAGTAAGAACAAATTTTCATTTTGTAGCATAACTGTCTAGCCATCAACCCCTTAAGTTTAACTTCTCCTCTACTGCATTTCAGTACATGTCCTAAGGCAAGTTGTCTGATAAATTCTCCTCTAAAGATCTGGCTGGTCTTTGGTTCTCCACTGAATTTATTCCTTCCCCCCTCCCCACATACTCATTGATGCAAAAGCTTTCTGTTGCAGGATTCTTTCTTTGATTTATATCTTTTTTCATTGCACCAGCACACAACCAGTTTGTATCAAGAGACATAGAGAAATGTCAGTATGTATTTTTTAAAGTGCCCTTTATTCTATCGTTATATCCATTTGGTTCAAAAGATTATACATTTGTCTATGGAAAGTCTTAACTTGGGGAAAAGTTTGAAATTAGAAAATCAACCTTGTAAGTTATGAATATGCAAAATGAATGCTTTCACAGAGGCAAAAGTTAAGTCTGAACTACATATTTGTTCCTATCTTCTTCTTATCATCCTATTTTCATTTGCCATCCAATTCTAGTCCATTTCCTCTGCTTTTCTTTATCAAGCTTTAAACACTGAATAATTGGCATAGCCATACAGAGACTAGCTGGATGGAAGGACACTGGCCATTATGAATTCAGTTATAAAAACAGAATAAACACATCGGTGACAAACCATGAAAACCCAGTGTCTTCACCAATAACCAGTGCAGTTTAATTGCATTGAGCTGAATATTTTGGCTCATCTCATTCAGCAGGTCTCATTAGAACATTTTTTTCTTTTTTAAAAATTTTATTTATTTATGTATGTATGTATGTATGTATTTATTTATTTATTTATTTAAAAAAGGGAGAGAGAAAGTGTGCACAGGGGGGATGGGTAGAGGGAGAAGCAGACTCTGCACAGTGGGGAGTCTGATGCAGGGCTCCATCCCAGGACTCTGAGATCCGGACCTGAGCCAAAATCAAGAGTCAGATGCTCAATCAACTGAGCCACCCAGGCACCCCTCATTGGAAATTGAATTGTGAAAGTTTAAAGTAAGACACAGCAACAAGAATCTCACTTCTTCTATGCCATGAAGATGGTGTAGTCAAAAAAAGTGATGTGAGCTTCTCCTCTGCTCATCTTTCAGATGTCAGTGTTTCCCAGTTCTCATCCATTTTGCTTTTTCTTATTACTCTATCCACTGGCTGCTACCTCTCAGCCTCCTCTGCATGTCTTCTATGTTTTCCAACTTTTATTGTTAAGTCTGTGGTTGTCTTCTTTTATTCCTTTCCCATTGATTCTCATCTCTCTCTTCCCTCATTCATCAGATGCCCTTTCTCAGATTTATGATTCTCTACCATCTGTATCCTGAAAACTCAGAGATTTATATCTCCAGTCCCTGTGTCTTCCATGAACTCGATATGCATGTCTATTTGCCTTGATCATAACATTAGCCTCTGAAATAAGCACATGAAGTTTAACATTTCATCAACTGAACTGCTTATTAACAAGCATCCCTCTGACAAAACTACTCCAAAACAAAAAACAAATCAAAGCCAAATAAATCGAACCAACCAACCAACCACCACCACCACCAACAGCAAAAAATGGTTGTTCTTTCTCAATTCAACATTTTGGACAAATCCTAAATGTTGCAATCATCCTTATTTTTTTTTTTTATCATCCCCCACATCAATCCATTCAGCAAAATCTTCAGAATGCATCCAGACTTTGCAACCAGCCTCATGCAAGCTCCCATCATTTTTTCCCTGCTCTACCTTGTTTCTCCTTTTTCTCTTTTTCACCCCCTTCCATACACTTTGCACACAGCAGCTAAGGCTGTTTCTCTTACCTTATAAAATTAAAACTTATGTCATTCTCTACTAAAAAGCTCTTTAATGGCTCACATTTCTAAAGGAATATTAAAGGGTTAACAGTGAGACTGAAGGTAGAGTCTTCTTACAGCTCCATCTCTCCCTAATATCCTTAAGGAGATAAGGGTTCTAGAAGCCTTTCTTTCTATACAGATACCCCGTGTGACAGCTAATCCAAAGCACTTAAAGGCTTCAGCACACTCTTGTTATGACTAGACCGTAAGTCCCATGAAGGTAAGTAAGGTCCCTGCTAGCTTAATTCATCCACGTATCCTTTGGTTTCTTGTAGCTCATTGTACCTCACAGTTCGGTGCTAACAAAGAGTGGCTAAATGAATGGCTGACTCTTTTGATTGTCCACTTTTGGACTGGATGATCCCTCTGTCAGGAAAATCACTACTTCTTCTTGCCCTTCCTCCCTTTTGTATATTTGTCAAACCCTAACTCATCTTTCAGGATGAAGCTTGAGTTTCACTTTGTTTGCAAAGTTGTCTGACCTTGCCAAGCAGAAAGAAGTTCTGCACTGTTATTCCATAGTCCATTCACTATCTATCATATCTAAAGGAACACTTTAGTTGTTTACTAAAAATGTCCTTTCTTTTAAATTAATTATTTAATAAAAATATGTGTGTGTCCTCAAGGGTGAGAAATATGCCCTATTTAATCTTTTAAAAAATAGTACTGACAGTTTATTTCTAATAGTTCCTGGCACATAGCAGGTACTTACTGTTTTCTTAGGGATGAATACTAAATATTATCCTTTGCACTTAGGAGAAATGAGTTAAGTATATCCATTTCTGCAAAAGAGCCAGCTAGTTGTACACTCAATGTACATCGCCTCCTTATTCCTTACTAACAGAAACATGATCTTATTAGATAAGGAAATGTGTCGTGCTGAAAACTATGATACTCTGTCTCCTGTAAAGTTAGGGATGGCTATGGGGCATAGTTCTAGTAGATAAGACATTAGGAAAGTCTGCAGTGGTCTTAGCAAACACCTCTGTTGACCTGTTACAGGCATTCTTTTGCCCTTGGTTGTACCCGTTCTCCCTACATATTTGGGACACAGTCCTTGCTACCTTGTCACAAGGGACAGGCCAAGAGTGTTACCAAAACTTCAGCTGTGACATCTTTTAGACATTGAGTCAATACTAGCAAGTGATAACCTCTCATCTTCTTTGTTTTATGTAAAAAATTAATTCCCCCATTTTTTCTTAGTTTTTAACATCTCTTTTACTTGTGTTGGAATACTATTCTTAACTGATAAGAGTATCTGTAAAATGAATAGAGCATTATCCTTGAGGTGAGGAATACATTTAAAGTCCTGAGATCCAGTTCAACTTTAGCTTTTGGTCAAAGTAAGTTATTATGACTCTATGTATACAACGGTAAAATTGCATCCTATAAAATACATCACAGTTATGTATGAAAGAACCATCATCGTTGAAATATTACTCAGAATTACTCCACTTCTACTTACTAAGAGAGTTTTAAGAAGAAATTAATAGATTTTTAGCCCCCTAGAAAGAAAAGCATCAGTTTGGAGTTTTACGAAATTTTCCATTTTGCCTAATTTCCAATTTGCCAAATATGAGGCTCCTTAGTTATTGATGCAAAAGTCTGTTTTTTGTTTCTTTTTGAAGCCAGGCAGTAAGAATAGCACTTCACAATAATATATTTCAAGATATTTATGTTTCAAGATATACATATTTCAAGAAACTGATAGTGTTACACATCTTCAATAGTATCTTATTTTCAGAAATAGGTAGTAAATAGAAATAGTTAAGCATGACATTATAACATATATTTTTATCATTGAATAACACTTCTTTTCACAGTTTAAAGTCCTAATAAAAAAACAATCATAAAAGTCCTTGCATAAGATACCCTGAGGTACCTACTCATACAATAACCATCCATACCAGCCCATAATGAATTTAGCTTCTGGGTAACAGATGTTTTCAACATTTCAAGAATTCCTAGTGAGTGCTAACCATTGAGCACTTCATCAGTGCACTATGGCCAGTCATGGAGCCCTAAGAACTTTGAACTCATGATATTTGAAAGAACATTATAAATACTTAAACTGGGTTGCAATAAATACAAAATATTTTGTGTAATATTTAATACCGACACTTAAACATCTTCCAGAATCTGTCTCTATGCAAATATAAAAATAAAGAAACTAAGGGAAAACATACCTTGATCATTAGTATATTTCAAGTGAAAAGAAATCTCGAATCACTATATTCAAAGGGGTGACATAAAAGTAATTAATAAAATTTGGTAACATGATTAAGTTTTTCACCATTAACATTTTGGTATTACTAATACATGATTTCTTTCCTGTTTCTGTGCCCCATATTTTGTCTTAGTTTAAATGATAGTGCAACTATACATTAATTAATATCATGGTAAAGTGTTTATTTAAGACCTCAATTTCATGAAGAAAAAAAATTTGGATGCGCAAGTATTATATTACCATAAAAACAAAGTAGAAACAAAATGCAAAGATGGAAAACTTGTTTTTTTTTTTTTTTTTTTTTTAATTTTTTTTTTTTTTATTTATTTATGATAGTCACAGAGAGAGAGAGAGAGAGAGGCAGAGACACAGGCAGAGGGAGAAGCAGGCTCCATGCACCGGGAGCCTGATGTGGGATTCGATCCCGGGTCTCCAGGATCGCGCCCTGGGCCAAAGGCAGGCGCCAAACCGCTGCGCCACCCAGGGAAAACTTGTGTCAAGATAGGATAAACCTGCCAAAGATCTTACGTCCATGGATGGGTAACCAATCTGATTATCTGGTAGATTGCTCAGTTTTATGGTTTATGTCTCCTTATGGTAAATAATCAAACACCATTTTGATATTCTTATCAGTATATTATTTCCCTCACTAAGCAACTATTTATTTAAATGTTATTTAAGTGTTAACTTATTTAAGTGCAGGTACCGACTGATCTGAATATCAGCTTTTTTTGCTAGCTTTTAAAATTTAGGAATAGAAATAGCAAAGAGAAAAAGGTTAGTGATTTTAAGGTGTTTCAAAGAACTATAAATGGCAAAAAGCTTGTCTAAAGACACATTCAGGAAACAGCATACTCAGGAAAAAGCAAGCAGAATGGAGTTTAGGTCTGGCACAGAAATACACGACAGGCCTGTCAATGTTCTCCCAACCTTTCCCTTTATCCATAACAGACGTAAGTCCTCCATAGGAGCCACTGAAGACAGATGAACCCTTAGGATCCTCATGAACAAAGAAAATTAATTGTAGGTGCATATGTGCAGGTGCATGTAAGATAGTATCTATTGCCATCGATGTCTTAGTAAAACTGGTAGAAATGGAGACCCTCAAAAGAAGTTCTAACAGACTGGTAAGAGCTTTCTGGTTTGGTTTTGAAATTTAGATAGCATAGACATTCTGGTTTTGTTTTGAGAGCAATCACCCTAACTTCATCTATTCTTGAATCTCCAAATACTGCTAAAATAGTTTGTAAAACCCGATGCATAAATATGTATATAAATTAAATCTCCCTGTGTTAAAATAATTGAAAGGAACAAATACAAAGAATCACAGAAAATAATGAAAAGCCTGACGTTTTAAATGTAATTCTGTTTCATTAATTTCAAGCACATATAGCAACTTGAGCACTTAAGCTAAGTGTCGCCAAGTAGAAATCCTGCTGACCTGCCTTAATTAACAGAAAAGAATAATTTGTAATTAGCACATTATTTATATGAGAATGAGTGCTCCTACATGAGTTTAAGTGTTTGAAAACAATTTGATTCCTTAAATCCTCTCCCCCCATCGATTTAATGAGTAACTTGTGTAATTAATCTAACATTTATTATATAAATTAGTGAGATGTTACTTCAAAAAATGAGAAAGACAACAAAGGAGTATAAAGAACTATGTTGGAGGACATGTGGATATGGAAACCTAATGGCATGATCCGAATTAATAAGTAATTGACTAATGGTTAAAATGGTTAGTTTATAATAAAAGCAGCCAAATTAATTGTCTAGTCTAGAGATGCAGTTTGAGTTCAAGTTGTTCTCATGAAAAAACTGATGTCAAAGCTGAGTGAAGTCCTAAAGATTTTTTTTAATCCAATACCAAATGCTTTTAAGCTAGTCATTTAATTTCTGTCTACCTGATAGGGAAAAGAAGGGGTCACAACGAGGTTATGATTATGTCCACGATTCCAAACATCTGGATGAAACCTGAAAAATGTATCCATATATTGTATGTATGGAAAACATCTGTCTATTTGCATAATTTGTTTAGTTTTCATCCAGATGCTTAGCATGTTGACACAACCTTCTTCTCTGCGTGACTCTTTTTCTCTTTTGGGTGAAGAGTGATGCAGCATCTTCTCAAATATTTTAAAACCCTAAGTATGAAAGATGAAATGTGTTACAAACATTGCATATAACTTCTGTGGATTCTGCTTTAAAAAGTGAGTGGAATATAGTGGAACTATTTTTAATATTGACACAGAGGGGCAGAAATAACTCTTGTTATCAGCTTATTGTGGTATGTCAAGCTTTCACTATACAAATGTTGCTGAGGGTATAATCTGCATAAATATAGGTGAAAAGGCAGATATTATCATCATGGTTCAACATTCTTTTGAGAAATTTAAATGAAAGTAACTGACAATATTGTCAAGGTAAGTAGGACAAATGGAGAGAAAGAAGTAATTAAAGATTCTGAATAATTGCTTAAAATAATCAATATAATACCTAATGTAGAGTATAGATTATGAGATTAAGAAAAGTAAATTAGAAAAATATAGAAATTGAATTGACTTTACAGATTACAGTAAGAAATGAACTCTGTGGCTTTTAAATTAACCTACCGAATGGAAAATTATCAAAATAAACACTTGCAAGAACTACATTAACACTTTCAAAATCCTTCTCCAACATTTTATTTTCATGTACTACCTCGCCATCCCATTTGGGACGTGGATTTCTATAAATTGTTTTGAATCTAAATTTGTCTTTATCCTTGGTTAGGGATAGACATATGGTCTTTTTAAAATGGATTCTATTATTCATGCCCACAAATCCATAAAAATGTATTTTATTGGTATTTGCCCATAAGACAGAGAAGTAGCAATATTTTATTAAGGAAAAAACAGGGAACAGAAAAGAGCAATGTCATTTGTTAATGAAGCTCAACCATAAGAAAAAGATAATATTAACGTTTATATTAAAGCCAGACTGGAGAAATGAGTAAACAACTTTCATTAGTAGTAAAAGGTGAATGAATTTAACTGGCTTAACTTAAAAGACAAAACTCAGACAAAATGAATTACATTAGAATTCACGCTAAATATAAAATTAGAATAAAAGTATCCTTGATAGAATAAAAGTATCCTTGATGTTGATAGAGACTAATGTCCACAAATAGGCTACTTTTAACATTTTTACATCTATATACGTTATGAAAAAGATTTACGTCCATACCCCAAAATCAGGATCATTGATCCTGGCCTCATATCATTAGTGCAGTTTACCCGTTGTCATCCTTAGAGAGCACTGGTCTATTCTGAGTATTTGGGTTTGCACAGATTTTCAATGACAATACAACACACATATAAGAAAATCTTTGGGATACATGGATGCTTCTGAGTTAACTTTTTTTAGAAAATTAAATGAACGTGCTATTTTGTCATGTCAAATTTGCTGCCACTTGAACATGTACACTTATAAAAAACACCAACTGAAAAATGCATAAAATTAACAGACTGACTCGGGATGTATTTTGCTTTGAGTAGAAACTGATCCAATAAACTTCACAGGAAGAATAAAGTAAAGTAAAACAAAAAAAGCACAATGGTCTTTCTGTGTGCTACTTTCGCCTGTGCCATGCCTGAGCAGAGGAAAAGAGTTTCACTCCTGTTGTTTATTGATTTTCTAGATTAAGAATCCCAGTGAGAGAATTGTAACAGACAACCATAAAATTATTTTTGGTGTGCTTATTTGCCTTTCCCTTGCATCTATTTGGCCTGTGCCTGTAGACAATTATGCGTTCTAGCCTAGACTCAGGTGCTAATAATGAAGGACAAATAGAATCATATGTGTAAACTTCCCCTTCTGATGAAAATTTATATTAACTTTCTGCCACTGTAAACAGAACTGCATAGCTCAGCGTCCCTGATGAATTGGTGATGAATTCAGTCATTTATATCCCAGGAATCTGTGCATTTATGGGAAAAGATGAAAACCGTCTGTATTGTGTAACCTTGCACTTTTTGAGTAAGAAAAAGAAAACACCAGCCTGTTTAGTTCATCACTTAAAGTGTGTAAATTTCAGCTCAAATACCAGATTTCTGCATGACTCTGTCAGTCTCCACTTTGGGGATCTGTGCCAATATAAACAAGCCAAACAGTGAAGAGTGCCATGTTATCGCTACAACTGTGAACTTATACACTTTCAGCCTTCCATAAAAATTGTTATGAATATCTTTACAATACAACAGAATCTTTGTTATATACTGAAGCTGGACAGTTTGACAGTTTGGCAGCTCTGTTGGAGAACAAAGTAATTTGGGATAGATAAGAACCTAGCCAGTCTCTTTTTTTGACTAAAAACATTCCATCCTATTTTAAAAGCTGTACTTCTGAAACACTGTCAGCTTTCTTTTTTAAGCAAACTTTTCAAAGATAAGCTAGATTAATAAATACAAAACTATGGAATATTGATAAAAGAACAGTCCTTTTTTAAACATAAGGCTTAATACGTAGCACAAATATACCTCAAACATTAAAAATCTTGAATATTAATTTATAGAAACATTTAGGTGGATGTAGTTTTAAAGCCCCACAGTTTAAGAGTATACAGATGGCCTGGAAAATAAAACAAAACAAAAACCACAACTTAAGGCACATATTTCTTCCCAAGGAGTCCATTAGACATGCGGAGTGTCCATGTTAAAGACAAGAAATGGCTATTAACTCTGTCTACATGTACGTTTCTCTCATTCTAAGACTGCCAGATATATGTGTATTATGTTATCAATTAAGATATTTTCTCAAAATCTTGCCATATCTATATAATAAATATTTCAAGTAACTTAAAAGGTCAATTTAAAAAATGATTATAAAAAATGATTTTAAATTTCACTCTTCCAACCACATGAGAAAAGCAGAAATTGTGTATTACTACAATATTGGAAAATATGGTGGAGATAAAGTACCTTTTATTTTTACTTTAAACTTACATAAAGCTGGATATATGATTTGTATTTGAAAAGAAAATGCCTTTCAAGTCCATATATCATGGTTACAAGATTGCACACCTTTTCATGATACACTTTATCTCAAAGTTGTCTGTGGCTGTTCCTATCACTCTGTGTGCATGACCTTTTAGTAAGCTGAAGAAGATACAGTTATCTTCTTTTCTGACATGCAACATCTATCAATCAACATGTTTTCATGTAATTTATTCAAGGCAAATAGCAGCTCCTAAGGCTAGTGAACCGCAGCACTATCCCAGTGATTTTGATTAAGAAATGATGTGCACGGCTTAGGTGAGAAATGGAAAACGCAGAGAAGTATTGATAAAGACGTATCAAAAACAATAAAATGGAACCAAAGGACAAAATGAATATTTGAAATAATATACAGGCTCAGCATAATTAATCTTGATAACCTTGCTCAAAATCTACTCTAATAAATGGGGGGGGGAGGTATAATTTGATGAACTTCCAATGATACCGATTTCGTTTACCTTGAGCGTCGGCGGCAACGCATCTGTAGTTTTGTTGGGTTAATCCAGATTTTTTTCATTGAATCAAGAATGTAAATTAAGACAAAATGATTCTTTTTCAATTTCATGCTGAAGTAGCTCAAGTTAGTGAATGTAATTTCTCCTAACAAGAAAAATTTATCACTGTACAGCTCACTCTGTTACCTCTGTAGTGAGTTGTGATATGCATTTATGGAATTGAATGGATAAAAAGATTGATAAATGTGGTAAAAGAACAGGCTGTACTTCCAGAAAAGATAGGCATAATTAAATGACTTTTAACAATTCCTCATCTCTATTCCTGCTTATAGCATCTCTTCCATAATTGCATTATCATACATTACAATTGATTTTAATGCAAAGAGATGCTTTTTTTTTTGTTTGTCTTCTCTATAGTAGCAAAAATTCCACCACAAGGTGTAAAAAGCCTTGTGTTCCAGTCCTGGTTCTACTACTAAATATCTATATTACTTTGGGTAAAGAGCCTTTGAGGCCTTAACTTCTTCATTTAATCTCTCAAATCTCTGTACCTCTAAAGTTCCAATAAAAGAAAGAACACATAACCTAAATGGACACATTACATGTATGTATATATGCATATGTATACATATATGTATGTGTATATATACATAAATACATCTACATATTTATATTTATTGTGTAAATGTATAATTTTATATTGTGGTAAATAGTTCAGGCCTCATAACACAGTAGACACTACTTAGACATCTAAATTAGCGAGTCAAATTCTCACCATTAGCTAGCCTCATTGGCTACCAGCAGATCTTTGAACTACTCGAGGCTTCAGTTTTCTTATTTTGACTACAGTATCTCTACCAATTATACACATTCTTGATCCCACTCTCTTCATTAAGAACTGTGTAGATTCTTTTTTGAACACTTCTACTTTTGGGTAAATCTTGTATGCACATAATTTTTAATATTATTTGTCGATTATTTAAAAAATCTTTCAACTTGTCAAAAGAGACTTAACTATTATTACATTGCATAAAATAAGAAGGCTAGTTGAAAGCTAAAAAAAAAAAAAAAAAAGACGAGAAAAAACGTTTTGAAATATAAGACCAAACAGGCACATCATTAAGTGTGATATATTTGCTAGAGGTCAGCCACAGATTTAATGCTAAGAATTCTAAAGCTCATACGAAGAGAGAATCATAATCAAATTACAAGGTTCATTGTATAAGATGAAAGGAAATCAGCTTCTCATGATCACAACTGTTCCTAACAGTGAAATTTGAGTTACATTTTTTCCTCATGGGATCTTAGGTAGCAAACACTGGAGAAGGTACTGAACAACATCCCCTACAAGATTCCTGGATTAAGCAAAATAGCAAATTGAATTGTTTAAATTATATGTCCCTAAAAAATTTATAATGTTCTAAATATAGGCTGTTGGTATTAAGCCATTTTATATGGAGCCAAAATGATGGTGGTATAGCTATGAGGCCATCAGCAGGTCTGCTTAATTAGGTTAGCTTTTAGGGGATTTAAAGGAGTGCACAAAGTGTGTATTCTGCATGCAATCCTCCACAATTACATTCAAATAAGCTTTCGATAGATACTGAACCATAGTGAGCTGGACCGTATGACTCTTCCTAAGGCCTAGTAGTATAATTCTTTTAAGCCAGTGGTTCTCAAATGTGAGCCTGCAACAGAATTATCCATAGAGTAATCACTGAACTCCACCTCCAGAGTTTCTGATTCAGTAAGTCTCAGGAGGGGTTAGGGAATCTGCACATGTTATAAATTTCCAGGTCATGCTGTTACAGCTGGTCTAGAACTCACACTTTGAGAATGGGTCCTCTGGGTCATCAGATAAGGATAGATCCATAGACTTTAACAAACAACCTGGGTGTAAGAGACTGTATCTTCCTGAGGAAAGAGAGATGCCCAACAAGGACAGGGAAATAAAACAAAGCCACCCATCCAAGAAAAGATCATCCTGACATATGCTTCAAGATAAATTATTTGCCAGACACACTTATAATATTAAAAGAGATGATACTGAAAAATGTATACTCTCTAACTAGTTGAAAATGGAATATTTACTCAAGTGTGTCCTTTGGTATAAGAATAATTTATTTCTGGTATTAATTAGATAACTATCTATCAAGATCACTTCTGGTTTATGATAATCAATCCCATGCATTGCCATATAAATAGGGTGTTAATATTCTGCTCCCAGTTACTGACCTCGTATGGTCCTTTAGAGTTAATATTATTTTCCACCACTATTTTCCAAGGCTTATACTGCACTTAACAGGACTATATTGTAACTACTTTTTTCCATATATATTTAAATTCTACTTTTACCTTCAGGAGCAAGGACTATACCTTCTTTTGTGACTCCAGTGCCTAGAATTTGGTAGCCAGTAAATATTTATTGAAATGATCTAAACAAGAGGAACAAATGTCTTTAAATGGATTAAGCCCAAACCATTGTGGAATTCATCTAAGGATAGAAACCAAACATGGTAAATGATACCTCTGCACTTCTTGATGACTATTTTAAAATTTATAAACATGTTACATTTGCAGCCTTTTCCCCCATTAGTAAAAGCAAAGCTAAGTGAAGCCAAATTCAAGAAAGAAAACCCTCTATAATAATTAAAAAATGGATTCTGTAAGGCAGTAATTAATTATTTAATAGTCAATAATTCTATACAGTAAAACATTTCAACAAGTCTTGCGTTCATAACAGATGTTAGAGGGAATGTAGCACTGGACTTGAAGACAAGTAGACCAAGGTCAAGTCAATCGGTAGTCATCCAATCTTTGTAAGGCCTTTATTGTACAGTGTTGAACTTTTATAATCTCAATTTCATTATCTATAAGTGGAAATAATAATATTGTCCTCATCTTATTTCAAAGGATCTTTCTGAAAATAATATGAGATGATGAACATAAATGTCATTTGGACGCTATAAAATTGTTTCATTATTTTTAGAGAATAACACAATTTAAAGCACGTGGTTTTGAGTAAAATGTATTCATTCCTCTTTGTCACTACTAGCTAACCGTCTAACTGCAACTTAAAAAAAAAAAAACAAACACTGTCGTGTATTTTTCCAAATATAAGCAATTATCCTGAAATTTAAAAAGAAATAACTTGTTCTAGTCTTACAATAAAAGACCAACACAAAAGGAAAAAATGAATGCACTTATTGAGTGCACAAATAATTTAGTGACACTGAAATTCTGCTACTATGCCACTAGCAATATTCTGCTACTATGAGTATGTAACTCCTCTAGTTTACATCATTGTCAACAGATATTTGGACATTCTGAAATTTGCTTGTCATCTTTGAACTCAGTCTGGGTAAACTGGTTACTTTCTTTGATTCACCAGATTCTACTAGATTATAAGCTTCCTGAAGTCAATTTTATTACACTATTTTACACACCTTTTCATTGACCACAGTATATCTATGTGTAAACTTGAGTGTAATTAGAAAATCAAATAAATAAATACTTAATAAAGCTATTGAGCAAGTCTGGATATTACTGGACATTAAAAAAGGTTGAAACATAGTTGGATTTCTTCAGGAAATTTAAATTTTATGTTGCCACATACATGCTTGAAGAGTTAAACAGCATTATAATAGATACATTACAGTGCAAGAAGCAGAGGAGTAGATTTAAGATGGTTTTCATAATATATTTCTCTTAGCTTTATTAATTTCAGGTGCTCCAATGAGCATTCTGTGCATTTTCTGAATTTGTAGGTAGGAATCAGCTTAATGTATGATAAACTGTGAACTTCCTTGCATACTAAAACTCAATTCTATATTTCTAAATTAACTAGTAATTTCTGACCATTTAGAAAAATCAATTTGTAAGAGCAAAGTTTCTAAAATATTAACTATTTTTTCTCTCTGCCTTTTTTCTATTCTTACCTATAAATGTTACCCTCTGCTAATGAGATAGAATTGACAGGACAGTCGATGCATATATAATGCATCATACTGGCACATTATATTTCTACTTTGAGACATTCATCCTTAAACGTCTAACTTAATTATATTTTAATTTTTTGCGTGTAACATCTTAAAAATTGGAAAACATCAACCGAGGCGTGTACAATTGATACTCTCTCACAGCAGAATAAAGCTTAGTATTACATTGGTGGAAGATGCCACCACATTTATATTTCTTTGTGAGAGACAAAAGTTAATATCTTTCCCTTTGTGACATAAAAATATCTTAATATAATTATTTTAATTTTTAGGAATAATAGTTATTGGTAAGGGGGAACAGCCATACCACAGAGGGATGTAAGTAAAAATTTTAAAAGTAAATCAATAATAATTGTTTATTTATTTTGGAAAATTATTTTACCATTTCTGGTATCTCATCCTACTGATATAAATTTAAGCTAAAGAAAATCTCCTGCCAGAATGGAATGTAAGGTTTTCTCTATACAATGAGAGTTTCTAAGCCAGCTCCATGATGTTTAATTAGCTGAAAAGAATATTTTGGCTAAAACTCTGTTTATCAAAAAACAAAACAAAACAAAACAAAAAGACTACTTACAATCTAATAAATACAGCACGTCTCCTCAGGCCCCAAATAACTGATTTCTCAGTTAAGTGAACACAATCACTACATAGAAAAGAGAAATGTATCAAAGTTGCTGAAAGTTTGTGCTACCAAAATGGAAATTTTGTTGGTTGAGAAAAATGCAATTATAGCAGCTACATAATATCTGGAATTCTATGAAACTATTAAATGTTGGTGGTAACAGACTTTTAATGAACATAATATATTTGGCATTTTTCATAGTACCTTGCAATGAGGCATATGAATCTCGAACAGCCTGGGCTTTAGAGGGCTGCAGGGGACATGTGAGTCTCTTGACCCACATACTGACCTGGAAATCACCAATACATTGTAGCACACGTCAAGTTTTAACTTTGATCAAGGATTCATAAAAGCCCCAGGCTTGTTAGGTTTTATAATTCATATACGTGGTAATGGGTAAAGTAAAAAATGAAAACTTTCATGCCTTCTCTGTAGGAGAGATGATGAAGATAGCTGTGGCTGACTATGACCGTGATGGTACTTGCATGAACTCCATAAGACAGTGAGATTTATTGTATTGGCATAAAACTGTGCCACCCATCATTATCCAAATGAGAGTGAATGTTTCAAATATGAAAACAATGAAAACTAAAGAATAAATAAAATTGATAGGGCCTTTTCTTTTATGGTACAGGTAAAAGACAAGCTAAACATGATTTCAGACATTATTGTTTTAGAGAAACATGGAAGTGTGCTGTCAAGTTTTTACCAGTAGGTTGTTGCATATACATTTCAGTGGCACCAGTCTTTGTTAACAGTGAATATTAGATTGTTTCAATTTTTAAAAATATTCCAGAATTTTCAATACTATTCATTTCATATTAGTAGTGCTAAGGAGCAAAGATGTCTTCCATTGTGTTTTGCAATTTCTGATCTTTGGCAAAAATATTTGGATTTTTATTTTCATTTTCTTTCCAGTAATTACTAGTGGTCTGAGAAAACCTTATCCAAAGTACTTTAGTTTTCCATGTATGTGCCATAGTTTTCTTAAATGCTGGCAAAGATAACAAAAGAAATATTACTGCAATAGTATCATAGTCTGACTTGAAGCATCTAAAATTGTGGTGGTACTAAATTGCAACGTAGGGGTAATTTCAAGGCAATTTCTTTTCATATTATGTTATGAACACTCTATACAATTCTTTGATTCTTTTATGGAATGTTGCTTTATATTCCTTTGGGTAAAATGCCACTTAAATTTGACTTAGTTATTGCAACCTTGAAATGGTTTAAAAAGCATGCATATATATTGACATTTTAAAAATTTAATAATAAAAATTTGCCCCCAATTCTCTAAAAATAATTCTCTGGCATTTTGGAATTATGTTAATCCAAAAATCTCAGTTCTGCCACCATAGAAGGAACTGATGACATCAGTAGAATTACAGAACAAGTCTTTGTGAATCAAAGACAAAAATATTCTCTGGTTCTACTAAATAATTTCTTCTTGTCATACCATCCCGTCAACAAAGTTAACTTTTACAACGCCCATCACCTGACAAAAAGAAAGATAAAAAATGCCAAACTGCCCTACAGTCTTTCTGTGATGCAGAAAGCAAAAAGTGGAAAGGCACAAATCTATTTCTAAAGGTCACTTTTTGTTTGCATACAACTTCTCTGTTTCCTTTGGTAGATTCATTTTTCTTCTTTAACTCCCTCACTCTGAGTCTACACAGGGAGGAAAAGTGGGAAGCCACACAGTAGAAGGTTGGAAAAGACTGGATAATGAAAGGGGTGGGAACAGTGAAACTATGGTGTTAAAGAGACAAACAAATAAACACGACAAATTTCACACTATCCCCAGTTTACTCCCATGCTTATGCACTTAGATGTGAACAGACGATTTTTAAGCTGTAATCAAATCTTATTGTTTCATTTTCAATTGATTTTAAAGAAATCGCCGGGATTATGGTCTGTTTTCTGAAAAACAGCTTCTATAAACTAGCATGCGTATGATCATGCCTCTGTTATTTTGGAAAAAACAAATAAGATAGGAAGTAATTCCTTTTACCATCTAAAATTTAATCTTAACTGAAAGAAGATACTCTTTAAAAATGTGGTGTTACAATAGCTATGTATAGCAGAGATATCTTTAAAACTTTAAAAGTTTTCAACGTCTAAAATCAAGATTGATTATCATTTAGAAAGTGCCTAAAATATCACTGACAAAATGATTTGAAACAGATATAGCATCTGTTTTTGCAGGTGGAGTAACCTAATAAAATCTTAGCACACAGTGGCTTTCATTCTTTATTTTTTTCTATCAATCCTTCAAAAGTGTTCATATTTCACAGTATTGTTTTCTTAAGCCTCCAGGTTTGTGAGATCATTCACAGGAAATATATTGGGCCTTCTAGAAGCTATTTAGTAATATAATTTCAGAAGTTATAAAGTGGTTGTTAAAAGAGGTTCAATGAACACCAAATTCAAATGCTAGGTAATTTAAGGAATCCTTGGTTTTTGAAATGCATCCTTTTAATGCAATTGAAAATCAGACCACAGAAAGAGCTTAAATCTTAGGTCCTAAATTTATAATTGAATTAGTAAGTTGGGTGAAGGGTTTTGTTTGATTGCTTGTTTTTTTGTTTTTTTTTTTTAACTTTTAACATAGCCATGACCATTTTTCTCACTGACAAATGTGGCTTGTCAAGAGAGCAAAACAGCTTGAAGATTAATGCTCTGAGTAAAGTTAAAAGGTAGAATCTGTATGAGATGTGTATACACCTACTTTCAATATTGTGGTCTCTCTGTGGTCACACAATCTTTAAAAATCTGAGTTTTAAAAAGGTAAATTTGTACACATGGAGAGTCATTCTATTTTATATGTATTATTTTTTACTGGTTGAGTAGACCAGCCAAAAATATAAGGAGCTTGCCTCAAGTGATAAGATCCCTTAACCTTCCTCAACTGACTTTTTCAGCAAATACTAATTTCCGTTTACATGGTTCAAAATATGTTTTGATTATTGGCTCTGCACTGCATCTCATAAGTAGTAGCAGCTGCAGCAGAAATTGCTATTGTTGTAGAATGATGAGCCCATTTTGCAAATGAGGAAAACTGAGTTTTGGGGGGGTTCATTGTAAGGGGTAAGACCGTAGGCTCTGAAGTTATACCATTGGTGCTTATTAGCTGTGTGCCCTTGGGTAATTTATTTATGTCTGTACACATCATTACAGATTTCTATAAATGAAGAATTTAAACTTAATTCTCAGTGGTGTCAAAGGTGCACATTTACCCTGAAATGCTTCAAAAGTATTTGGATTACATGGCTGTTTAAATATTCAAAAATATATTTACATGTTTCCACTATTTAACTTTTAAAAACTATTTTTGTAAGACGAGTGCTTTTAAAAGAAGTTTAAGACTGATAAAACTGTAAAACATGATATTTCTAGGACTATATTCATGTTCTTAGCATCTCAAATTCTATCACAGAAGTTCTATAAAATATAACAACATGAAGTTCTGTGTTTGTAATTATCCAAGTTGAAAGTTAGATTGATATAGGGTATTTCAAACCATATGTAAGAATGCTGAGGGTTTTTTTATATATGAATAACACAAATTTAAAACATATTTTAGAAAAATCCGATGTTGATCTTTTAAAGAGATCAACTGAGATTTAACTGCAAAGTATGTTTGGTGAAAGTAATGTCTTCATTTCAAGGTTTTTAAATTGGGAATTTGGGGAAGAACAAATATATTTTATATTTTTAAAGTTCAGTACTAATTACATTAATGGTATTACATGATTCTCAATTTGGCATAAAACCACATGTATTTTTTGAGTTTTTACTAAAATTCCACTTAGCTAACATACAGTCTAACATTACTTTCAGGTGTACAATACAGTGATTCAGCACTACTCTACAGTAGCCAGTGCTCATCACAGCCATGTGCCCTCCCTAATCTCCATCACCTATTTCACCCATACCCCCCCTCTGGTAACCAGCAGTTTGTTATTTATAGTTAAGACTCTATTTCTTGATTTGCCACATTGTCTCTCTCTATCTCTCTCTCTCTCTTTTTACCCTTTGCTCGCTTGTTTAATCTCTTAAAGTCCACATATGAGTAAAATTATATGGTATTTGTTTTTCTCCGACTGATCTATTTCACTTAGTATAACACTCCAGCTCCATCCACAGGCATTGCAAATAACATGACTTCATTTTTCATGGCTGAGTAATATTCCATTGTATATATACACCACTTCTTTATTCATTCATCAGTCGATGGATATTTGGGTTCCTTCCGTAATTTGGCTATTGTTGATAATGCTGATGTAAACATCAGGGTGCATGTATCCCTTCAA
The DNA here is from genome assembly GCF_048164855.1 of Canis lupus baileyi. NCBI lineage: Eukaryota > Metazoa > Chordata > Mammalia > Carnivora > Canidae > Canis > Canis lupus. The sequence goes on from NC_132855.1 coordinate 7,190,274, forward strand.
ATCAGTATTTTTGTATCCTTTGATAAATACCTCATAGTGCAATTGCTGGGTCATAGGGTAGTTCTACTTTGAACTTTTTGAGTAACCCCTATAATGTTTTCCATAGTGGCTGCACCAGTCTGCAGTCCCACCAACAGTACAAGAAATTCCTCTTTCTCCACATCCTTGCATTTCTTGTGTTGTTGATTTTAGCCTCTCTGACAAGTGTGAGGTGATATCTCATGATAGTTTTGATTTGTATTTCTCTGATGATCAGTGATCCTGAGCATCTTTTCATGTGTCTATCTGCCATCTGTATGTCTTCTTTGGAAAAATGTCCATTTATGTCTTCTGCCCATTTTTAAATTGGATTATTTGTTTTGGGGGTGTTGAGTTTTATAAGTTCTTTATAGATTTTGGATCCTAACCCTTTATCAGATACATCATTTGCAATTATCTTCTCTCATTCTGTAGATTGCCTTTTCATCTTGTTGATTGTTTCCTTCAGTGCAGTAGCTTTTTATTTTGACGAAGTCCCAATCACTTATTTTTGCTTTTGTTTCCTTTCTCGAAAGAAGTTGCTACAGCAGATGTCAGAGGGGTTACTGTTCATGTGCTCCTCTAGAATGTTTATAGTTTCAAGTCTCACATTTAGATTTTTAGTCCATTTTGAATGTATGTTTGTGTATGGTGTAGAAAGTGGTCCAATCATTCCTTTGCATGTTGCTGTCCAGTTTTCCCAACACCATTTGTTGAAGAGACTTTTTCCCTTTGGATATTCTCTCCCGCTTTATTGAAGATTGTTGACTATATTGTTGTGGGTTCATTCTTGATTTTCTCTTCTGTTCCATTGAGTTATGTGTCTATTTTTGTGCCAGTACAATACTGTCTTGATCACTACAGCTTTGTAATATAACTTGAAGTCCAGAATTGTGATGTCTTCAGTTTTGCTTTTCTTTTTCAAGACTGCTTTGGCTATTTGGGCTCTTTTTGTGGGTTTCATATAAGTTTAAGGATTGCTTGTTTTAACTCTACGGAAAATGCTGTCAGTATTGCAACAGAAATTGCATTAAATATGTGAATTGCTTTGGGTAATATACACAATTTAACAATATTTGTTTTCTAATCCATGAGCATGGCATGTTCCTCTATTTCTTTGTGTCATCTACTTTCTTTCATCAGTGTTTTATAGTTTTCAGAGTACACATCTTTTACCTCTTTGGTTAGGTTTATTCCTAGGTATCTTACTGTTTTTGGTGTTAATTGTAGATGGAATGGACTTCTGAATTTATCTTTCTAAACACATTAGTGTTGTATAGAAATGCAACAGATTTCCATATGTTGATTTTGTATCCTGCAACTTTGTTGAATTCATTTATCAGTGCTAGAAGGGTTTTCGTGGAGTCTTTTCAGTTTTCTCTATAGAGCATTATGTCACCTCCAAATTGTGAAGGTTTTACTTCTTCCTTGCCTATTTGGATGGCTTTTATTTCTTTTTATTGTCTGAGTGCTTCCGGTACTATGTTAAATAGCAGTGGTGAGAGTGGACTTCCCTATCTTGTTTCTGACCATAGAGGAAAAGCTGTTTTTCCCCATTGAGGATGATAGTACTTGTGGGTTTTTCATAGACAGCCTTTATTAGGCTAAAGTATGTCCCCACTAAGCCTACTTTGTTGAGGGTTTTTATCATGCATGAATATTGTACTTTATTGAATGCTTTTTCTGCATCTATTGAAATTATCATATAATTCTTATCCTTCTTTTATTAATGTGATGTATCACACTAATTGATCTGAAAATGTCAAACCATCCTTGCAGCCCAGGAATAAATCCCACTTGATTGTGGTGAATGACTTATTTAATGTATTGTTGAATTCAGTTTGCTAGTATTTTATTGAGAATTTTTGCATCCATCTTTATCAGGATGTTGGCCTGCAGTTCTCTTTTTTAGTGGAGTTTCTATCTGGTTTTGGTATCATGGTAATGCTGGCTTCACAGAACAAATTTAGAAGTTTTCCTTCCTTTTCCATGTTTTGGGTTAGTTTGAGAAAAATAAACATTAACTCTTTTTTTAAAGTTTGGTAGAATTCTCCTGTGAAGCCATCTGGCCCTGGGCTTTTGTTTTTGGGAGTTTTTTTGATTCAGCTTTGGTAGTTTATATATTTGTAGGAATTTATCTATTTCTTCTAGGTTTTCTAATCTGTGGGCATATAGTTTTTCATAATATTCTAATTGTATTACTGTGGTGTTGATTGCTATTTCTTCTCTCTTATTTGTGATTTTATTTATTTGGGTCCCTTCTCTTTTCTTTTTGTGAAATCTGGATAGAGGTTTTGTCAATTGTATTAATTTTTTCAAACCAGCTCCTGATTTCATTGATCTGTTCTATTGTTTTGTTTGTGTGTATGATGGGTTTTTTTTTGTTGTTGTTGTTGTTTTAGTTTCTATAACATTTATTTCTGCTCTAATCTTCATTATTTCCTTCCTTTTTCTGGCTTTAGGCTCCCTGTGTTGTTCTTTTTCTAGCTCCATTAGGTATACAGTTAGGTTGTTTGAGGTTTTTCTTGTTCCTTGAGGTAGGCCTGTATTACTAAATATCTCCCTCTTAGGACCATTTTTGCCATATCCTAAAGGTTTTGGACTGTCATGTTTTCCTTTGCATTAGTTTCCATGTGAATTTCTTCTTTGGTTTCCTGGTTGATCCATTCATTGTTTAGTAGCATGTTGTATAGCCTGCATGTATTTGTGGTCTTTCCAAATTTTTTCTGGACTTGTAGTTTCATAGTGTTGTGGTCAGAAAAGGTGCATGGTATGATTTTAATCTTTTCATATTGTTGAGGCCTGTTTTGTGACCTTATATATGATATATTCTGAAGAATGTTCCATGTACACTTGAAAAGAACATATATTCTACTCTTTTAGGATGGAATGTTCTGAATATATCTGTCCATCCCATTTGGTCCAGTGTGTTATTCAAGGCCATTGTTTCCTTGTTGATTTTCTGTTTAGGTGATCTGTCCATCAATGTAAGTGGAGAGTTAAAACCCCCTATTATATATGTCGTTACAATTAGTTTCTTTTTATTTGTTATTAGTTGTCTTATATATTTGGGTGCTCCCATGTTAGGTGCATAAATATTTATAATCGTTACATCGTCCTGTGGGGTTGTCCCCTTTATGATTATATAATGCCCTTTGCTGTCTCTTTTCACAGTCTTTGTTTTAAAGTCTAGTTTGTCTGAGATAAGTATTGCTACTCCAGATTTCTTTTGACAGCCATTTGCGTGATAAATGTTTTTCCATGCCCTCACTTTCAATTTGCAGGTGTCTTTAGGTCTAAAAATGAATCTCTTATAGGCAATATATAGATAGGTCTTGTTTTCTCAGAATGACACTTTTGATGGGAACATTTAGTCCATTTACACTCAAATTATTGATAGATTTGTATTTATTGCCATTTTATTACATGTTTTGTTATTGTTTCTGGGGATTTTCTCTGATCATTTCTTATCTTTGTCACATTTGGTCTTAATGAGTCCCCTTTAATATTCTTTGCAGGGTGATTTAGTGGTCATGAACTCCTTTAGTTTTTGTTTGGGAAAATCTTGATCTCTCCTATTCTGAATAATAGCCTTGCTGGATAGAGTATTCTTGGCTGTAGATTTTTCCCCATTCAGCACTTAGAATATATTGCCACTCCCTTCTGGCTTTCCAAGTTTCTCTTGAGAAATCTCCAGCTAGCCATATGGGTTTTCCTTGTAAATTACAGACTTCTTTTGTCTTACTGCTTTTAAGATTTTTTTTTTCCTTAATTATAATATGTTTTGGTGTTGGCCAGCTTTTGGTTATTTTGATGGGGGTTCTCTGTTCCTCTTGAATCTGGATGTCTGTTTCCTCCTCCAGATTAGGGAAGTTTTCCACTTTTGTTTATTGAAGTAAATTTTTTGCTCCCTTTTTCTTCTTCTTCAGGAATCCTATAATACAATGTTATTATGTTTGATGGAGACACTGAATTCCCTAAGTCTATTCTTGTGTTCTATAATTCTTTCTATTTTGGGTTCAGCTTCATTATTTTCCACAATTTGTCTCCTATATCACTAATCCATTCTTCTGCTTCTTCAAGCCTGAAGTTCATTGTATCAAGCCTAGTTCCAATCTCATTTATTGCATTTTTCATTTCTGATTATTTTTTAATAATCACTTTAATTTTTGTAGGAAGGGTCTCCCTGATGTCTTCTATTCTTTTCTTAAGTCCATGATTATTGCTTTAAATTCTCCATCAGGTATGTAACTTACATTGCTTTCACTAGGATCTCTGGCTGTGACCTTATCTTATTCTGTCATTTGGGATAGACTCCTCAGACTTGGCATTTTGTCTCAGTCTCTGTGTTCTTCTCTGTGTTATAAAATCCAGTTATGTCTCCTGTTCCTGAATGTAATGGCCCTATGAAGAAGAGGTCATGTAGTGTCCAGGGTCTGGTGCTTCAGGGAGTATCTCTGGTGTTGTATCCAAGTTGAAAGTTGGACTGATGTAGGTTATTTCAAAACACATGTAAGAATTCAGAGATTTTTAAAATATGTATAAAAGTAACACAAATTTAAAATGTATTTTAGAAAAATCTGATGTTGATCTTTTAAAGAGATTAACTGACATTAAATTGTAGTTTGTTCAGATAAAGTAATGTCTTCATCTCAAAGATTTTAAGTTGGAACTTTAGGTAAAACAAATATATTTTATAACATTTTTAACATTTAGTACTAATTACATTAATAATATTATATGAGTTTCAACTGTGCATAAATTCATATATTTTAATGACTTTTTTCAATAAAAATTACCTATTTTCTTCATAAAAATTAGATATTTATTTAAATCTAGAGACCACAGAATACCTTTGGAAATGTTTTAACCAATACCCATTATTAAGCAAATGGAAAATTCTGCACAATTAAACAATAACCCAAAATTCATTCTCTATAGTTAACTTGCTTCTGAGGTAGAATGTATAATGATTTCTGACTAATATTTCTCTACTAATGCGACTTATGTTATCTAAAAGATACTTTCTAAAGGTACAAAATTTTATCAACTATGAATAGTTATTGGTTAATAATGACAATACCAAGTTTATCAGATGGAACTGGGGATAGGATTTCTTAAGTAAAAATTAATATACAAAATAAAACCACACTATATCAATTTTATACTCACTCACCATTTTATTTCCAAAAATGCGAATAACAAATGTCATTATTATTATTTTGAAAAAATGTTTTAAAAGCACTTTTTCTTCATACAGTTTTTAATACTTCAGAGTTTACTGACATGTGAAAGATTTTTATTCATTCTTGGCAAATCCTGTTAATATGCCACTGTATATAACCAGGAAATACTGGTTACATGACCACTAGATTATATTCTAAAATTAATAACAGCATTATTAATTATGAATTAGAACATTAAATAAGAAAAGTGTCTTTTTTGTTTTGTTTTGTTTTTTTTAAGAAAAGTGTCTTTAGCTTTCTGTTTTATAGTGGAAATTGTTTGGAAAATATAACCATACTTTAAAAAGTCAAACACAAATACACAACCTCTATTGATTTCTGGTGTATCAGTAGAACATGGTGAGATTTGCAGAGCATTGTAATCTACTCTTAAAAGATATCGCTGACTGCACCTTTTGTAAAAATAAAGATTCTCACATGTAAAAACAAATCTGTCACTGCAATTAAAAAGACCCAAATCAGTACCTTATAAGGTTTTATCAAAATTACTTTAAAAGGTAGTTTTGAGGGCAGCCCAGGTGGCTCAACGGTTTAGCACTGCCTTCAACCTGGCGTGTGATCCTGGAGACCGGATCGAGTCCCACGTCAGGCTCCCTGCATGGAGCCTGCTTCTCCCTCTGCCTGTGTCTCTGCCTTTCTCTCTCCCTCTCTCTCTCTCTCTCTCTCTCTCTCTCTCTGTCTCTCATGAATTTTTTTTTAAAGGTAGTTTTGAAAATGAGGGCATATCCTTCTGCAAGAAAACTGTCACCCAAGAGCTTTCAAACATTATAAGTAACATGGACTTCATATAACATTAAGAAAGATAGTTATTTTATCCCAATGTGATTTATACCCTTAACTTTTAAAGTACATTTAAAGTACATTTAAAACTTAATTAAGTAGGAATTTAACAGGCTCTCATGTCTTAGATATAGTACTTGAAGAAGTGGACCAGTAAATTCAACTTTAATTATAATAAGGAGAAGATGTTCTAGGACTGCTTTATTATTTTTTAAAAAGCACATCTAATTTAATTAAATAATAAATGTCCCATTTATTATAATCCAAATTATACATTTGTGCATTGATTCAGAAAATATTTATTGAACAACTACTATGTGTCCAGCACATGCTGAGCACTCTTCAGACACAACCTTTGTTGTCAAAGAGTTTATGTATTTTGTTAAGGAGATAAGATATATAGATATGGGTGGTTTTATAAAGGGCAGTATTAAGTGTCAATGAATGAGAGTAATATCCACTATAGGGGAGGCTTCATAAGGGTAGGATGTAATCCAGATGAAATGGTCAGGATTCATAAAAATTGTGAGTCTCAAGCTGGGATATATAGAGGGTGATGACAACAAAAAATATTCCATGTTGGGGACTAGTATATTCGAACTTTCTGAAGCAAGTGTTATTTCAGACATACCAAATGGAATTGAACACGTTATTAAAAAGCTTAAAAATAATCTATAAATATGTTGGAGGTTTTCCGATTTTTTTTAAAAGATTTATTTATTTATTTTAGAGGGGGTAGGAGCAGAGGGTGAGGGAGAGAGAATCTCAAGCAGACTCTCCACTGAGTGTGGAGCCCAACTCAGGGCTCAATCTCATAACCCTGAGATGACATGAACTGAAATCAAGAGTCAGACACTTAACCAACTGAGCCACGCAGGTGCCCCAGTTTTCAGATCTTTGAATGAAGTGTTGAATATCACGAAAGTAATAGTTTAAGGTGATACAGATGATGTGCAAGATTGGAGAGTAGGAACCCAACCAAAACAAAAACCAGAAGCACGGAGATACACTGCACAATAACCCAGATCTGAGAGAATAAAGTGCATGGTAGTGGAAACAGAAAAGAAAAGGTGGAAGTATTAATATTCTGATAGAAAATTTAGCCTGGTGATGTTTCTTCAAGGGGATGGGGTAAATGTGAAAGAAACAGAGTATGATTTCATGCCAGGCTGATTGAGTGGAAAATAAATGAGAGACAGGTAAGGAAAAATCGGAACTAATTTGGGGGAGAAGATGATATAATATCTCCAAGGTTTCCATTTGGCCTATGGAATGCAGTTTCTAAAGATTTCTGTGATCTCAAGAGTCTATCACATGAAACTTGTACAGTGGAGCAAATTTTACCAAATCATGGGGAGGGGAAAAAGCTGAAAGGAAAACTCCTGGCAAGAAATTTCCGTCTAGAAATGTTACAGTTTTCTTCTGTCATAAATTTTATAAATATTATTTGTGACAGGAAACATTAAAGCTATGTCTACATTGGTCTATTTTATTGCCTATTGATTAACCAATAGTCAAGTTAACTGGTTTTTCTTTTTTTTCTTTAATTTTTCCTTTATGAATTCATGTTTTAACTTCATGTGCCAAATGGATCATGTGTGCTAGTGTGGTGTAAACAAAGAATAAAATATTTATATTTAAATGTGCTTATTCTATACAGTAAGGTAAGAGTAGGTGGTAGGGAGAACAAAAAAGCAACATGATTTTCCAAAAGATTAAAATTATAAAGAAACAAACCTCTGACAATGTTGTACATCCTTCTTGTTCATCACAATCAAGACATGCTTTTTCCCCCTCACTCTTATGTTTACATTTTCCAAAATATATAGAATAACATGCAGCTTTAATGCTGAGCCAGGAGAGATTAGATTGATAAGGAAAATTTTTGTGGAAAGAGTGATCCATGTTTTATACATATATCAGAACGTCAAATTACCTTCAGTAGAAAACCAAAATCTGGCCTAAAGGAGGAAACTGCCCCTTTTATATTTTAAAAAGAACACAAAGAATATAGCATTACAATTTTGAGAAATAAATTCTAATGACAAGTTTTACTAGCCTCCACAACATGGAGAGGATTCACATGTTAACATTGCTCAAAGAATGGAGTAGGACTTCTGGGCTAACTGCCAATGCCTATTAGAATGATTTTCCCTTCAATCGCTAGTTCAAGCATGCATGATATCACAATGCATAAATAGTAGCACAACAAGTAGGAAATTCAAGACAATCCCTCCCTCTTGATCCTCCTGTTATATTGAGTACTAATGGGATTTAATTTCTAGAGTACTGCATGTAGTCCTGGGATCCTGCCAACTAGGAGTTATATATGTGACGAAGAAAGGAGAGCAATCAATGGTGAGTAAGTTAAAAGCAGAACCTAAGCCAGAGTGATTCCTCTTTTGGAACAAGTCTGGAACATTTTCAAGATTAAATATCAATAACAGCAGAAAACTTCTCAGATAAGGGGGCTAAACAGGGTTATAGCCCAAGCCTTCCACCTAGGGGGCTATAATTCTAAACATACTGTTTTGATATACACAATTTTTATCTGAGATGATCTGCAAAGAATATTCCTAGTATGAGTTAACCTGAACTGGGAATCAGGTACTCTGGGGGATTTCCTGGAGAGGACTTGGACTTTCCTTTAATACGGGCAGAGAAGCAGGATTCTAACTGCAGAGACACAGTAGAGAATACTGAAGTGCAAATTAATGTCACATCTTTTCTCACTTCTGATTCTTTAGGAAGATACTGGTTGTTCTTCTGAGCAGAGAATCTTTACCTATCCCATGCCTCTAGCAGAAATTAATCTGTCATACTTTGGAGCACATTTCTTGGCTTGTCTTTGTAATTATGCATTGATGCATACATCTCCTAGACTCCGATTGTTTATTGTGACCCAATATTTATTATAGTTAGACTGGCTATCCAGGATTAGATACCATCAATATTTCTCAGGTCTGATTAGCTTATAAACAGAGAAGTAAAGGTCTCCGAGCTTTTGAAAAATTACATAAAAATATAGCTAAATGATTTCTTTGCAACTGTTTATAAAATAATTTTAAAATATGGTACAAATTTAAATTGTGCATACAATGGGGAGGGGAGGTGGTGGAAAGCTTATCGATAAAACTCCAAGAAAAAGGTGGTGATTGTAATTTTATATCTGCAATGACTTAGGTTAGTGTCCTGTTTCAAATTTATTATTAAATTAAAATAATCTATATCAGCATATCCTCAGAGTTGGAAAGAAAATTAGATTATGAATAAAATGTTGTTTCTGACAGCACTGAGAGATTCATCCACAAGACAAATACTTTTGTGTTAAGTTTTAGTTTTCATTACTAGATCAGGTTAAATTGATTTTCAACCACAATCATTATCCCAATGATTCTCCAATGGTCACTGTTAACTCTCTGAAGCAATTTCTCATAGGTGGCCTATGGGCATCAAAAAGATCATCATAATCAGCATATTTCCAAGTACTACCAAAAAGTGATTACATTTATACATGCATGTACATTTATATAATATAGTAGTATATATAATATATGCTACAAACATTTTGACTTAACACCTACCTTAGAAAATTTATGTATATACGGAGATATGTAGCAAATATATGGGAAACAAATGGAATAGTAGTAAATAACAATGTAGGTTTTAAGGTCAAAGTGCCTGGATTTGAATCTGCCTTACCACTTAGAATCACTGTCCCAATTTTCACATCTGCAAATTAGGGGATATATCTACACTTACCCTCCAGGTTATTGTGAGCATTAAATGAAACAGTAGATGAAAAATACTTAAAATATTTCCTGGAATAAAATAAAGTCAATAAAAGTTGTAAGATGACGATAATGATGTAGAAGGATAGGAGGGGAAATGTGAAACAAGGGTCAACCTTGGCTCTAGTTCAAATGGGTGTTCATTATTCTGAATTAGGCAATGATAAAAAAATATAAAAACAAACCTTAAAACAATTTTTTTGGCTATCAACCTTTTTCAGCTCTCTTGAAAGAAGACATGCAACTTGGTGTTAAAGTGACCATGATTTTCTCAAATGTGTCTTTTTTACTTACTGCTCACTGAAGTCCAAAATTTAAGAAAAGGAAATTATTCCTATGGCAGATACTAGAGAAAGAAATAGATTTGGTTCTCATTTGAAAATGAAATAACTAAAGGTAAATGAGAGAATTAACCAATACTCAGAATGGTTAAAATACCGTGGTTGAAAAATAAACACAATCCTATTAGTCAGGTAGACAGTCTAATGGGAACAAGGGACAAGCTACTAGGCAATTCTCGAGTTAACAGTTAGTGAATTACTGTGGTAGCCCATATTAAGACAATTGTGATAAAATTTTTATTTCTGATCTTCCAAGAAAAATTTACTATATCCATTTGTTTCTGACTAAATCATGAAGGCAACAACTTTAAAAAATCAGACTTATACGGTCTTCCATCTAAAATTTTGTAATTAATTTATTGTGCATCATATGTCAGTGTGTAGAAAACAGAATTTGATTTTGTGAAAATTTCTCTACCCATATTTCCAAAACTGCTTCAGGTACAAGAATTCCTAATAGCTAAGACTCCTCCGTTAGGGAAGAAAAGCATAATTTTCACCGTATAAACCTTGTTATGTTTTCTGTGAGATTTTTTGAGCAAATCTGTTGGTATACACTGTTTATTTCAGACCACAAGGATCTTTCTTGAGTACTATTTGCATTGATGTGATCTTTACAAATAGCCTACTTTTTATAAAATCCAATTGTATTTTCAAAGAGATAAAAACATACCACTGTCAGGAGGGAACGATACTGGAAAGTTGTTTAGGGAAGGAAGAAGTCCATGTTCACAAAAGAAAAATGTTTAATTGATGCCCACTTTTATGTTTTTACTTAGACAAAATGAGAAGCCTTATTCTTTATGATACATTTCTAAACTAATTATCATACCATACAAAATGCCAGAACATGGCTAAATGCTACTTTAGATACTGAAGCAGAATGTTTTATAAAATACAGCTTAATTCTGTAAACAGAGAAAGGGGGAAATACAGTCAAGTCATCAAGACATCACACTGAAAGTAGTGATGTGTAGGTTCATTTACAAAGAAAAGCGAAAACAGGAAGACAGACTTATACAGGTCTATATGCCTTTTTATTGATCTAGCAAAGTTGGATCCAGAGTAATCAGTGTTATTCACATTTTACTCCTTCTGGCCTCACCAAGCAGAACTGTAAGACAACTGTGGTAAAATTCTTATTTTTATGTCATGTCTGAATGCAAGGAGTAACTCTACAGAGAGTACTAAGAAGAGAGGGGTTCAGAGTTATGCCAACTTAAAACCTCAAATGTGATCAGAACTACTGATCTATCAGTGGCTTGAGTTCAGTCTCACCTCCCTCAGGAAAATCATAAGAAAGATAAGTCAGATCCAGTCCTTTGATTCTTAATCATGTCAACTTTTTTTATGAGACCATAATAATCAATTTTTTATCCCTCGCTCATCTACTTATTTAGATTCCATTTGAATCTATTCTTAAGTCGGCCATAATCCTGAATAAGTTTTATAATTGTATTACCTATCTAAGAATAATAAGGTTTCTTTTTTTTAATTTTTTGGCCCTTAAAGAGACTCAGGAGGCCCAAAAAAGGTTGAGATATTGTGGAATTTGGTGAAATCCCCAATCAACAAATTCACATGATTCATTATGATGGGCTATGTTAATATACCCTTGGCTCAGTCTCCTTTATAAAAGTCTCTCTAGCATCTTAATAGTGTTAGCTATTTTTCCTTAGAAGCTCTACATTTTAAAAAATGTTCTACCGGATTTCCTTCTTGAGGTCTGCTAACTGCAATATCTCATAAATGTCTAGGTATTAATAAACTATGGTTTTAGAACTCAGGATACCTGTTTCCCTTAGAACTCTTCCTATTGAGGCCCAGAAGATTTTTAGAGGTACTTTGAGCCCATCTCTTTCAGAAAATCACTGGTAGATTATCTTCTATCTCAACTAAGTTAAACAGATACAACTTTCTCTCCCCCCTGTTGCATGTCTATGCCTATTTTAAGCATATTTATTATTTTCACCTCATAAACATTTTTCTGTTTATGTAAGTTTTATACTTTTCCTAAGAGATGCGCATGGTAATATATCTCTCCATATTCTGTGATAAGGTACAGTTTAGGTCTTTTAAAAAAGTACTTGTCATAAAGTACTGAGAGGAATAACTAAGGAAAAATCTATAGCTGTTCATTATCAGGAATAAGAAATGTTAAATGCTTAGCAACTCTCTGGTATATGTTCAAAATCAAACAAAAAATATATAACTTCCCCAATAATCCTGGAACAGAACTGCTTATGAGCTACAATCTATTATAGTAAATTGTCAAGAAGTTTTATTTTTCAATTTTTTAAAAGATCTTTAATCACAATGAAGATACATGTTTTGAGCCATGTCTTTTAACTTCTCTGGGCCTCAGTTTTCTTCCTTAAAAATTAAGGGGATTTAGCTAAGTATTTTTAAGTTCCTTTGGAACAGATGCTTCTAATCTGATTTTTCTATCTCTTTTTTCTTCCAAACCTCTTCTTCTGAAAATTGCTCAAATATAAAAAATGTTTTCAAATATTAATAGGAAAGTATTACTGCTATTTTAAGCAGTCACATTAATCTCTACATGACTTTTAAATATTCCTAAAATATCTTATTTTTAAGGTATGAAAACATACATTTCTCTTCAAATTCCATGGGGTAATGCAATACAAACAAGCAAAACAAAACAAAGAACCATTACTTCATTTAATTTCTCTTATAGTTATGTAGAGGGGACTTATAATAAGATCTATTCAATCTATTCACTGGTTATGATAGAGCTATACAAAGGGGCAGAGCATAAAATATATACAGAGAACTTCCATTCTTTTACTTTATGCAGCTTGAATGTTTTCAAATGAAAAATGACTTAAAACTGGATCCTTAAACCTGGAAGCGTAATGTCATAAACTGTTCAGAGCATGTGGAGGACTTCATTAAAATTTAAAGGGGATGAAGACTGTAAAATGGTTTGTAACCTCTGAACTGCAAAATTTACGCATATACATGGATAAATAATAGACACATTCACAAATATTAAAAATAAATATATGATATATTATACATGACTTGAACATTGGTTTCCAGTGCTCTATAAGTATTTGATAAATGAATAAGTGAATGAATAAGTGGATGGAGGATGGATGGGTGCATGTTTTATTGTGGTCTGAAAGTCCTGCCTTAGATCTATGGAGTGAGCTTTCATGCTCACTTTGTTGGGCTCACACAAGCAGGACTCATCTCCTATATCTCTGCTGATTCTGAAAGATGATATTTTCACGTTTACCATTATTCTTTTTAGAGTAAGAACCCAAGTCACCTCACCAATGACATCCATATGCTGATAAAAACAATGGAAAAATAATAGCGTGGGAAACAGCCTACCAGAGCAAAGCAAGAGATGCCAGTTTGGAAGAGATATCAAAATATATGAGATTGATGGGCAAAAAGGCTCAAGCAATGACATTCTGTGGATAAGGAGCACAGAGAATGATGGTTGTTAAATAACCGCATAGATTGGAAAACTCCCCTGAAAATTTAATTGTAAAGGTTTGTCAGCAGCAAGGTCTATAGTGGTTTATAGCAAATCTTTTGGTAAAAATTCCCTAACCAACAACCCTAAATCTTATATATTGTTACTGATCATCTGCTATTTTCTAGGATTTTCAATTGGGTTGAAGTGTAAGCTTTAGTTTATTTGAAATCAATAAAAATAAATCAGAGTCTGAGTTTAGCTATAACTGGTTTACAATGAGAAGAATAGCCCTGTGAGAGACAGGGCATTTATTATGCTACACGTATAGAGAATTTATATGGGTCTAATATTAAGCCATAGAAAAGTTTTGGTAATACAATTCGTTTTGTTGATGTGTGTGGCCTCTCAATGAACATCTGTACTCGTCACACATGCTGGTGTAATTAGCTGAAGTAAGACAGTAGTCATAAATAGTAGATTTGAGTATTCTATAAGCAATTCTGAGAAGCCTGTCATATTTTTGGACTTCATTTAAATTTATTTGGTAACCAACACCCTGAAATTTGGTGGCCTGTTATTATGGAATTCGTCACATGTACAGAATGCATTGCACAGTGCCACTATTAGGTGTCACATATGCTATTACTCAATCTCTAAATCAGAAAGATGAAGTTTACATATGTGCATAAGAGAGGTTTACTTCTAAAAAGGGTGGTAAAAATGTACAAGATCTATGGCTCCTCAAGCTGAACGCTGCAGGTCTGCAATGGTGCAGACAGGGCTACGGGTGTGGCTTCAGGGGGAAAAGACAGCCACTGCTTGGGGTGTGTGGGTTTGTGGGCGGGGGCAGGGATGGGTGGGTGTTTGGTGACATGCTATTAGGCATTGTTTAATCATGCATAACTACTGTTATAGACTTAAAGTCGAAATAAAATTATTGGCTCTGGGAGGTGTTTTTGACTTAGACCTACAGTTCTGGCTGAGATGGTGTAAGAACTGTGAGGAGAAAGACTTGGCAGCAGCTATCACATGAATCCCAGATGCTACCATGGTGGTGGTTCTTGTGGTTTGGAGTCATTTCAATGTATGCAAGGGAGGGCTCCCTCTTTGGCAAATGATTTGGAAAGGGAGGGCAATAAAACTGTCTGCATTCATTTTGGGTACAGATAAGAGGCATTTCTTTACAAAAAGCTTTTTAAGGTTGTGGGCCTGATTTTCATTCTAGAAGAATTAGAGTTTAACTAAACACTTAACTAGATTTTTTAATATACCAGTTACACTAGTGTTACTTATTTTAAAATAAGATAGCTTTTTATAAGTAGACCACTGATTCCTTCTCACTGTGGCCTCTATAGCTCTGCTCAGGGCCAATTACTCAGACTTTGGAGTCTATCTCTTTACCTCTTTTCTGGCACCAAGGTTTTGGGAGTGAATCTCCCTTCTGTGTTTGGATCACATAATGGGGTGGGGGATATATTTAAGCTACTGAATCTCAAGATAGGAATTGGATATTTAATTTTGCAAACCAGTATCCATCCAGTTAAAACCTAAGTAGAAATGAGTTCTGTTCTGTATCACACAGACCTCAGTTTGAATCCCTGCCTCACATTTAGTAACTGTAAGTAAGTAAACTTAGAGACCTACCTAGTGCCTCAATCAATCCAAACTTGGGTTTTCTGGGGTTGATAGGAAGATGCAATATAATATGAATACATAGCAAGTAGCATAATGGCTGGCATAGAGAATAACAGTTTTCTTTGTTTACCTCTGTTTTCTTTTACCGTTCTATTACTAAGTGTTGAGAATCCCTGTGGAGACTTACATGACATCTTTCCCTCTACACACAAATCCACCCACACACCCAAACCCACTCCCAGACACGCATGTACTTTTAGTGATAACTTAGAACCATTTGTAATTTAAGAGAGAGTATTAGATCCTAGAGAATTAGAAAAAAGGAAACCTTATCTGGCAAAACTTGAGGAGAAGGACATTTTAAAGTCCCAGTATTAATCTATGAATGGTATAGTTTTATCATTTCAAAGTGCCATTTTAAAGACTTTATGAAATAAGCCACTTCTTTTTTTTTTCCTCACAAATTTACCTTATATGAATGTTCAGTATGGAGTTGCTTACTATGCTATTTTTAACATATTTAGCAAATTTTTGTCAAGTTCTTTGAACTTTTTCAACTTTATCAGTTAGGGGGCCTCATCTAACACTCCATGCATAAAATATAAAGAAGCCAAGACTACACTACTTATTAGCTCTTTCAGAAAATCATATACCAAATAGCAGAGTAGTCACTGGATAGTGTACAGGTAAGAAAACCTGTTCACCACTAGAACAGCACATGGCTTTGACATACAATAAACTAATTATAAGTTAGGACATAGTAAATCCTAAGGAGAGGACCAAGCAATTGTTGTAAGACCACAACAAGAGTAGTAGTAACTTCTAATGGGAGATGAAAAGGGGAAATCAAGAATCTTTTCACAAGGAAGGTAACATTGACAAGGATTTTGAAATATTTATGTGAGATTTTTGATAAATCAAGAAATGCAAGATTAAAGGAAAGCATTCTGGACCTAAAACGAGATGAACAAAGACAGAGATATAAAGGTAGATATTGGTTTGATTAGCTATGTACAGTGTGATGATATGGTGGGAAATGAAAGGCAGTCTGGGGGGGGGAGGCAATGGGGGACAGAAAAACACTGTTATCTAGATTCAAAATCTCTCATCACCCAAAGTCAGTCAACCTTTCTCATGCTGAATGAGCATCACAATTTTCACCTACTTATTAATTTTGATTGGCTAAAGTGCCATATTAAACACTGCACTGAATTGTGGGGACATATACTGCTGAAGGAGAAATTACCCCTGACTTTAAGATACTTTGGAAGTTAAAAAAAAGATTGTGTCAGACAAGGCAGAAAAGAGTAAGTGTTATAACAAGTACGAGGGATGCAAAAGAGTGAGAGTTAATTTTGGACAGGGTAGGCGTGGACTGAGGGGAAGCATTAAGGAACAAATGTTTAACCTTGAAAAAGAACTGGATTTTGATGATTAAAGAAAAAAAGAAGAACGTTCCAGGGTGATGGGGGTGAAAGGCACAGGAATAGTAATATTTGGTCCAGCTTAAGGGAAATAAGAATGTAGTGAAGGATATTGACCCTTTCCTTCCACACAGGGACAAAGATAGGTGGGGGGAATAGGAGGTAGGATTAAGTGGAAGTTTTTTTTTTTTTTTTTTTTTTTTTAGTGGAAGTTTGACAGAATTTGTATGTTGGGGGAAGATAATAAAATGCCTTATGAGTGGTAAAAAAGATTCTCTAAGCTATATGAAGCCATAAGATGGCATTTGGTTTGGAGCATTAAGGAAAGCATCCCCAGAAGAAGGGATGCTTTAAGGTAAAATCTGAAAGGTGGGTAGGAATTAGCCTGGTATGTGTTTGTATGTATTTGGGAGGGTGGTTGTGGGAGGACAGGAAGGAAGCATTTCAAGCAGAAGGAAGAGCTTGCACAGGAAAGAATGGCACAAGAAAGAAACTGGAAGGCAAGCTGGAGCTAAGGGAGCAATAGGGAGAGCAGAGTGACATCGGGGTAGAGACAGAGCCATGGCGAGCCAAGAAAGAATTCTGTGTTTGTTTCTGACATTCAAAAAAGTAACCAAAAATTTATTTTACCTGTAAGGCAGTTAGTTCATGACATCGGTCCCTTTATTCAACACCATGTAGAAATTCTCTACTTTAACTATAAAGTCCTTTCAGTTAAGGATTATCTATAGTAAATTTATATTCCCTAATAAAGAATAATGTGCTATTCTAAGTTTAAGTGTGATGTGAGAAGGATAGCAAAACTCTGCTTTCAAAACAGAAAAAGTCTGAATAGCTCCATGTTTTAGTATTTCAAAGCATCAAAGATAATTCATAGCCATAATATCTTTCACATTACAATTACTTTCAGTATTTCAATGCCCTTTATATTTCATAAAATTATTACAACTAAATAAAATATTTTCTTTTGACAAATTATGGCACCAGAAGAGGCGGAAGGAAGGAAGGAAGGAAGGAAGGAAGGAAGGAAGGAAGGAAGGAAGGAAGGAAGGAAGGAAGGGTGGGTCATAGCTATTTCAGTTCCACACTTTTGAAGCCTTCATTGTATCCTAATGAATAATACCTGCTTCCCTTTTATCACCACTTCATCAACACGCCAATTTGTAAAGTTAAGACTGAAGTCTTATGTTAAGAAAGAGCTTAAACTTTACAATCATGGATGTTTCCTACATTCCTATGCATGGCAAGTAAAAAAAAAAGATAAAGTTTTTACTTTGTTTTTTAAATACTTTTCTAAAACTTACCACTATGTGAAGGTCACCAGCAGTGAGCTTTGAGGTGACCACAGAGTCAAGAATAAGGATGAGCTGCTCAGAAAGCACTGAATCAAAAAAGAAAATTTCTCCTTTCTTGTTTTTCAGCTGGTCAACTTTACTCCTTTAATCTAATATATTCTGGTGGAATACTGCATATGACATAGTATATTCTATCATAGTGACCTTTTTCACTTTTGAAAATTTGGCTGATAGTTTCAAAATATATAAATATCCATTTATAAAGAGACTGATGGAAGAGGGAAGACATGGGGGCAGCTCTGGTTCTCTGAGCCTTACACTCAGGACATTTGAGTGTGGAACAGAAGCAGGTCACAGGCATGACAGTGCTAAAGGGAGAAGAGGTGAAGAGAAACACAGTCATTTGAGCTGCTAAAGAGAAGCCAGTTGAATACTGGGGATATATGAGGGCATTATTAAGAATTCTTATGTGCAAAATCCAAAGCCAAACGAACAATCTTCAAAATATTTAGTCTTCATTGGCTATGGTCTTTCCTAAGTAAGCAAACTTTCATAACCATTTATTACATCTCAAATTCTGTGCCAACTAAAGAGAACTAAAGAGGAACAATCCAGTGTCTTCAAAAAGCTCACAGTAGTTTGAGAGGGAGAGACATATTAAAAGATAATTTTAGGGATCCCTGGGTGGCGCAGTGGTTTGGCGCCTGCCTTTGGCCCGGGGCGCGATCCTGGAGACCCGGGATCGAATCCCACTTCGGGCTCCCGGTGCATGGAGCCTGCTTCTCCCTCTGCCTGTGTCTCTGCCTCTCTCTCTCTCTCTCTGTCTGTGACTATCATAAATAAATAAATTAAAAAAAAAAAGATAATTTTAAAGAGGGTAACATCCATTCATAGTGTTCCTGTAGAAGCAAAGAATGACACCTAGCTTAGTTGGGAATAACTGCCTGGAATTCTTTCTGAAAGAGAAAGATTTAAATTGAGCTTTAAGTAGAGTGAGGAGGGGTTATTCCAAGTAGGGGATGGCAGAAGCAAAGACAGGTACTATGGCAAGGACAGCATGTAGTGTGGGGAGCTATAAACAAGATGGCTGGAGACGAAGTTCTGAGTCAGGGAGTGTGTGCACACTATGCTGGGTGAATAGCCTGATATTAAAGCAATAAAGGATGCCATGTTAAATAGTTTGGATTGTATCCTGAAGATAATAGTAAACAACTGAGGATTTTTTTTTTGCCCTTTTTTGTTTTGTTCTATTTATTAAAGTGTACTTGACATACAATACTATATTAGTTTCGGGTGTATAACGTAGTGATTCCACAACCGCATACCTTACAAAATCACCAGGATAAGTGAAGTTACTGTCTGTCACTGAACAAAGCTATTCCGATATTATTAACTGTATTCCTTATGCTTTACTTTTCATTCCTATGACTTATTTATAAAGGCAGTTTGTACCTCCTAATCTCCTTCACCTATTTTGCCTGTTGCTCATCCCTTCTGAAGGTTTCCTTAAGCAAGGAAGTGATGTAAATAGGACTCTGTGTGTGTGTGTCTGTGAGTGTGTGTGTGTGTGTGTGTGTGTGTGTGTGATTGTAATTATATATATAAATTTTACGGGACCAAAAGCAGAAGCAGTGGGACCAGTTATGAAACAACTGCAATGGTTGAGGTGAGATATAACAAAGCTTCAAAGTACTGGAGTAGTGGCTCCTTTATACTTGAATTTGGTGCTGAATTGGATGGGCTTGGGCAATCATTAGAGAAATGGTCATCAAAGATGATGCCTAGGTTTCTAGAACTTAGAGGATTTTCAGGGAACAATTTTGGGGAAACATAAAATGCTCAATTTTATAAATGATACACTTAAAGTGCCTATTGCCATTAAGGGAAGATGTCCCATAAACAGCTATAATTAAAATAGAAAGAAGACTTGTGAAGATATCACATCTTGGAACTAGAAAAGTCTGGGTCACTGACTCATGTGTGAGAGGTAGCTGACACTTTGAAGGTGGATGAAATTACCTGTGGATATGCTCTCGATTACAGAAAAAGAGCAGTAGGCTGAGGACAGTACCCTGGGGAGGAGAGCATTTAATGGATGGGCAGAAAAAGAGGAGCCACTAAAGGACACAGAAAATAAACAGCGTGAGGCATATGAAGAGCACCAGGAGATGAAAGTGTTCTGTAAGCCAAGAGTGGAGGGATCCAAGAAGCGCCCTCCAATACAGACTTACTCCAAAAGTTAATGCTTTCTAACACCTTATTGTTAATGCCTTTAAAAAATGACAATGTTAATAATTCATAAATATCTTTGTTCACAAATTCCTTTCAATTCTTCTAATTTTTAATTTCTTCAGTTTCTTATTCCCATACTCCTTATACCCCATGGTATGTGCTGTTAAAGAGTACAGAACATGATTACTCATCTTTAACAACAGAGCAAGTAAATAATAACAAAGAAAGTGGTAAGGAGGAGGGGGCTGTAAATGAGAGCTTTAACCCTTTTCAGTTGAAGTATCTCCAAATGATACGTGGATAGTAAGCCATGTTTGTGTTTTGTTCCCTTTATTTCACGTTTGATTATTCAGTTCATGGCTTATCCTCATTCTTCACTTTTCTTTCCTTCTGATGCTTGCTTTAAGCAATTTTGGAGGTTGTTGGCACTTCTTTAGGGGCAAGTCAGGAATAAAAAATAAATTCAATTCAAGCAATATACTTATGTAAATGGTGCTTATATTTTTATATGAAAACTCAAAGCCAGATATTCAAAATGAGTATCACGTTTGTTTTGACTGCCGACCCAAAGCAGACCACCACCACTACTCCTTCTAGTAGTAGCCAAGCATAACAAGAAACATAAGCAACCAAAAAACCACACATAAAACAAATCCTAAGGAATGTATGCAGAAGCTAAATAAACAGTGGAGGTCACCAAACACATGCACTGTCAGGAAAAGGGGAAAGAAATCTATGGAAAAAGAGAAACCACCTGCCAATTTCAAATAATTCAACTCCAAGAACTGACTGTGGTGAGCCTACTTGCTGATCCTAGACAGTCACCACTCAGACTTTCTGTGCTTTGAACGCTAGCAATAACAATCTCGAATTTCATGCAGCGCAGAGCTTAGCACCCAGGTGTTGTAATCACAATTTCAATTTTGAAAGTGTCCTTGCCCTATTTAGAAAAGAGTGAGCTGTTTGTGATGTTCTGAATTGGGGAACAACGAAAAATAAAACCTTAAGCTTGAGTCTTAGTACAATTCATGTCAAATATCTCTATTGTTTCTGTCGAATTACATTTGAAATCTATAGTAACTCATTATCTACCAACTATGCCTATAATATGGAAAGAAGTAAGGATCTGACTACAGTTTTGCAGGAGTCTCAACATATGTGTTCCATTCAAAGAAATTTTCAGTGATACCTGAGGTTTACAAATCCAAGGCAGGGCCCAGGACTGAACCTATCTACTAAATCGAGACCAGCATCAAGGAAATTCTAGGGCATTACAGGAGAAGTTTTCGCTGGGAAGGCAAAATACCAGAGCTTAAAGAATCATAAGAATCTCTAATAACAGCTCAGACAAGATCAAAATAGGCAAGGTCAAAATCTCTAATAAAGGCTCAGGCAAGGTCAAAATAACCAAGCTGAGGTGGTGTGAGGTCTTGACAAATATATAGGCATAAGAACAGATTATCTGGGAGGTAGCTGATAACTTAAGACTTCTGAGCAAAGAATTTCATGTTTAGAATGCTGCTGGGCCATAACTGTCCTGAAGCCACTTACCTAACTGAATTCCTGGGGACTCATGTGTTTGGAATAGAGTTCGGTCATGAGAATAAAAGGAAAGAACATGCAATGGCCCAAGAGTTTGTTGGGTGGAAAAACTTCCAGAATAACTTGGCAAATGGTTCTACAGAGAAGAATTATAATTACATACACTGGGCATGTGTGAGAAATTTAGCTTTGGGAACCACCAAGTGTCACTTTATCAGAATGGGACTCAAGAAGGAAGTGAGCTGAGATGTAGGATGGAGGACAGGAGCCCAATGGTTTATACTTGAATTTAAGTCCCAGACCTGACAAGGGTTGCAATATATTTGATTTGTGTATCTAAAAGCTAATGCTTCCTGGGTCAGCCTGTCAGGGCTGGTTCTTACTAAGGCTTAGCACAGGCCACAAGAGATAGGGGAGAAGGTAATAATTACCAGAATGCCCAAGTATTTTCTTCTCTCAACAATACATTAGGTTAGGTGCCATTAAAAGGTTCAGTCATGAAGAACAAGGGAAGAGAGGAGGGTAAAATGAAGTTAAAACATGGGCTGGCAACTCAAATGACAACCCCCCCCCCCCAATTACTACCAAATATACTAATTATCTTCAAGATGTTACTATAGAATACTTTGAATTTAAAGTTATAAACAATGGTATGTTGGATAGGCCATTCATCTTTGTATCATTTACAACTGCTCCACAGATATCCCCATTAATCAAATATAGTTTTCCTGGAACACCAAAGGTGACAAAGACCTCACTCTTCACTCTGGAATGCTGAGTTAAAACATTCTTCTTTAAAATGAGCTCAATTCTATCTCTTTGAAACTTAGGTCTTATTAGTCCTTATTCTACCCATTGGAATCAAATAAAGTAGGCTAATCATTCCAATAAGTTCTTCTGCATCCTGGTCACTGTCTTATGAATGCCTTCCAATTTGTCTAGATCCCTCTGTGTCTATTAACTAGGCCTGAGGCTCCAATCTAGTGAGAAAGGTTTAGAATAGAAATAGTACCTCTACTATTTAAAGTATATCCTTAATTATAAAAGCTTTAAAAAGAGGGAATTGGGTGTCCTTCTGGCCATGTAATATTGATAACTAAATCAACCATAACCACCTCTACATCCTTTTTTTAAAAGAGATTTTATTTATTTATTCATTAAATATATATATATATATATATATATATATAGAGAGAGAGAGAGAGAGAGAGAGAGAGAGAGAGGGACAGGCAAAGGGAGAAACAGGCTCCATGCAGGGAGCCCGACTTGGGACTCAATCCCGGGTCTCCAGGATCACACCCTGGGCTGAAGGTGGCGGTAAACCACTGAGCCACCCAGGCTGCCCCTCTACATCCTTTAAGACAGCATTCATATGCTATAAAATAGATGGGAGTGGGGTTGATTTTTTTTTTTTTAGAATATATGTTAACTATTGAAATTTGGACATTATAGAAAAGAATTAAAATTTAAGTCATGTATAATTCTACCTGGGCATGGAAGAGGATTATTGAAGAAAAGTGCCATAGGAGAGCTAATACTCATGACAAGTAAAAAAGAAGAAAATGCTGTTTGAAAACACTGCAGAACTGGGGTAGGAGAGGAGCTAGTTACAAAGGGGCATGAAGAACTTCTGGAGGGTGATGATGGTGGTTACAAGACTGTATGCATTTGTCAAAACTCATGGACTCATATAGTAATAAGGGTAGATTTTACTGTCTGTTAACATCACCTCCATAAAGAAATTAATCTGTTAGAAAATGTATGCATCATGATCCCAATTTTGTAGAAAAAGGTTATATACAAAAGTGTACTGGTAGTTACTTCCAGGAAGTATCCTTACGGATTTACTGAAAGACATTCTAGTCAGAATCAGACACTTCAGTTGAAAGGTCATATATAATCAAGACTGTGATGGCCATAATGAGATCATGCAATTGCAGAAATTATAAGGACAAACCAATGGAAACTCAAAAGAAATCAATTCAGTCGAGAGGTGAAAACAGATGGAAATAAAAAGCTATATAGATGTATACATGTTTGTGGGTAAAGGAAACAAGCTGCCATTCAGATTGTAGCCCATGAATATTTTTATTCTTGAATCGGCTTTTAGGCAAGAGAAGTTGCTCACTGCTAATGAAAGCCACTGAAACATAGTAAAAATTACAACAAAAACAAAACAGGGCTAAGGACAGAATTCTTTATCACACAAATAGAGCCTACCCTTGAGCTAATCAGTACTCTTTGGGATTAGTTGTTCAACTAATTATAATTTACCCAACTGCGTTATCATCATCAACTCTATTTCTTTATCTTATTTGGGCTATGGTGAAGCTTTAAGAAATGCTTTAGATATAAGGCACCCACTACAGTTTTCTTTTATTCTGTCAAAAAAAGATAATACAATAGTCCCCTCTTACCCACATTTCACTTTCTGTGGTTTGGATTACCTGCAGTATGGGTCACACTACCTCACAGCTGCTTACAATATTCCCCTCACTTCTTCTCATCATATTGTCATTTTATCATTTCCCATCATCACAAGAACAAGGATGAGTATGGTACAAGATATTTTAGGAGAGAGAGAGAAAGAGCACAAACACTGAATTTTTATTACAGCATATTGTTATAATTATTCTATTCTGTTATTAGTTATTATGGTCAGTCTCTTACTGTACCTAACTTACAAATAAACTTTATCATAGATATGTATGTATAGGAAAAAACAAAGTATATATAGGGTTCAGCATAATTACGGCTTCAGGCATCCACTGAGAATCCTGTAACATATCTACCACATAAAAAGGAGGACCAATGCATGATTAGTTGCACAAATATTTTTCTGTATGAACATGGTTGCTTCTACTGAGCACTACTTCCCTTTTTAAGAGCTTGTAAATCATCCCTTTAGTAATTTGTTCTAGTCACAATTTTACAGTGTTGACAACTCACCTACCTATCTTGGTCTTTTTTTTTTTTCTCTCCTCCTCCTCCTCTCTTTCTCTTTAGATGGGGGCCTCGGCATCCACCCTTTGGATAATTCTTTGGACAAAATTTCCACTTTCACATTTACTAAAAAATTCCAGACAACTGTTCACAAATTTCACATCCCAATCTTATCAACTTACAGAGGGATAACATTTGTTCATGCCAGGTTTGGGAGCAAGGAGCTGCTCTTTAACAATTCTTTCCCTAATGCGGATTCTAATTCCTTTTTAATGGTGTTTGTTTAGTACTTTTCAATCCAAAGATCATTCTTCTTGATTTAAAAAAAAGTCAAAATAGAAGCTAAATTGTTTCTGTCTTTCTTAATCGTTGATTTAAGTCTCAAGCAGCAAATCTATCATTTCCATGTTCTTTTTTCTTACTCTGAACATAAGGACATTTGTGTTGAAATTACATTTGCAGCATTCATGCTGTATTTTTACTCAGACTTCAAGTTCATGGAAGTGACATGGTTTGCCAGAGAGCCTTAAGAGAGATTATGACTAACCCCTCCCCTCAACAAGCTACCTTGGTCACCAGGATTGATTGTATTAAATATGCTGATTTACATTTTCACTCTGTGTTTACTTAAAAAATGTAAATCAAGTAAAATTTTCCATAAAGTGAGTACAGATAAAATGAATAAAATGAGTAGGCCATATATTTAAATTTTAAGCGTTGTATTACTTATGATTAAATACATTTTTTTTAAGTGTCCTAGTTCTCTGCTATCCAATATGGTAGCCAAGAGCCACATGTCACTATTTAAATGTAAATTCCTTTAAAGAAAACACACTAAAAAATTCAGGTCCACATTTCAAGTGCTCAGTAGCCACATGTGGTTAGTTTAATTGTGCTGGGCAGCACCGTATAGAACATTTCCATCATCACAGAAAGTTCTATTGGAAAGCACTAATCTAGACATAAAATGTGATGTCTAACTGGCTTTTTTCAAATATGGTTTTCTTGTATGAAATTTCTACACATGCCAATCACTGATTTAAGAGGCAATTATCTTAACAGTCATGCATCTTGAATGAACTACTTGCGAATTATAATTAAATGTATTGATTTGTTCTCATATCAATTGATTTTTAAAAAGACAACTAATAAATGTAAATGCATAATGCTTCAGATCACAAGACCCAGTGATAATGGTTAATCTGAATTCCCAAGATGCTTAATGCAAAGCCTACCCTGTTAGCATATCACGGTAGTACATTTTAGTAGTGTTTGGCCACCATTGACTATTACTGAGAAAGCTATGGTAATTAATTAGCAATGTATATGCCTATTTTCAACTCAACAGGAAAATATCATCCCAAGGACTAGGATGTAAAAAGATATGCTGAAAATAGGTGTCCCAGCACTAATTCTTTTTCTGTCTTCTAGTGTTTGTTCTCTTAGACAATCCTGACAAGCACAAATAGAAACCATAACTAAGCCTCTCAGTAGCTGGTGACTTTTTTTTTTCCTAAGCAGACACTCTTTTTAATAGATCTGGGAGAAATGTAAGAAAACTAGCTAAAGTGATATTAAATAAAATAAGAAGAAGAAGTTAAGACTCTAAAAAGAGATTGAGGGAAAATATGGTAGCATGTAGTATAGCGGCCTGCAGGTAAACACTGAATAATTTAAAGGAGGGTTGAGAGGGAAGAGGGAATAAGAAAGAAAGAAGGAAGAGAAGGAAGAGAAGGGAACAAGGAAGGAAATGAAAGATGGCAAAGTCACGGGACCACGCATACGAGAGCTTTCAAGTTCACAAAGAAACCTTTAGACATATAAAGTAATAAGCAACTCATAAGAAATAATACAAACAACCGTAAAGGAAATTGCTTAAGGTTTGACTTACATTCATCGTATAAACATGCACAAAGAGCAGTCTTGATTCTCAGCCTAAATAATTAAATAAATAGGGGACGCCTGGGTGGCTCAGTGGTTGAGCATCCACCTTTGGCCCAGGGCGTGATCTCAGGGTCCCGGGATCGGATCCCACGTTGGGCTCCCTGCATGGGACCTGCTTCTCCCTCTGCCTGTGTCTCTGCACCTCCCACCATGAATAAATGAATAAAAAAATCTTTAAAAAATTTTTAAAAATCAATCAATCAATCAATCTCAAAGTCAGGTGTGGTTATACTTCGACATTTGCAGGGAACCAGTGCAGTGGTGGCCAGGTTATCAGACCATTAATAAAGCACTAGAGGAGATTTTTTTGTTTTCTAGCTTTTTTCCCCTCTCCCTATACCCAATATAACTTGAATCAGAAGACGTATTCCCATAAATTACTGCAGCTTATTAAGACAGATTCAAGGAGGGAGGGGCGGTGAGGGCTGGGGTACAGGAACACAAATCAAAATCTCTGGGGTAAAAAGTAATTCCCACCTTTCGCCCTCCCTCACCTTCCTCCCATCAAGATTCTAGACCTATAATAAAGCCATTTTCTTATCTCTCTGATACAGTTTTTGACTACCAAAGAAGCTATTTCATGTGTACAAATCATTTGCTTTCTTTTCATTTATGAGAGAACTCCAGAAGGAGAACAGAAAGAAGGAAATAATGTTTAACAATTAAATGTTGATAACTGCTGTTTTTCACAGCAAATGAAAATTATCTAGTCTAAACTTCTCCCTTAAAAAAATAAAAAGCACGGAGGCCAAAAAAGATTCTATGATTTTTCCAAGATTACATCAATAGTATATGCAAAGCTAAGACCCAAAGACGTGTCCTTGCCCAAATTCTTACCTCTATACAATGTACCAACTGGATACCCCAGTTTTACTAGTGTCAGATAACACATTTGTACTGTATGAGATGACAGAAAGAAAAGGAAATACACATGTACTTTAAAACACAGAAGTTTCAGAATTACAGTTCAGTTAGGCTAACTCTTGAGCAATTCATATTTTAAATTATTTTATAAGCTCCAGAAAACATCAAGCCTTTAAGTAATGGTTTATGGAGATTTACAGTAGATAAATCTGACTAAACGCATCTAACTCATTTACTTAAGATAAATAATCTTACAAGTTCCTTGAGAGCCTTGACTCTTCCTTATTCCTGCTTGGATGTCTAGGGGCTGACACAAGACTTGGCACATAGCAGGGGCTCAATCAATATTTAATGAAAAAATAAAGGCCGACCCTCATTGCTAAACTGTTAAAATGTGGCAAACAACAACAAAAACCAGCCACACACATACTTTGAAATCAGTGGCAAAATCATTCTAAAGGCATGAATGGCTGCTTGCAATTGCAGAAATGGAAGTTTCTAGTTAGTGGTGTTTGTTTTTTTAATAATTCATTTGTACAGTTGAGTGAAGACTTGAAAACTGCTTATTCAGAAATCCAAAGTAATGTTAAAATATTGGGAATATTGTGAATTAAGTAAAACTCAAAGGAAAAAAAAACTGCACTAGATGTTAAAAAAAAAAAAGTCTTCTGCTCTTTATAATTATTTGCCAATATAACCTTTCTTTCAATTTTCTTACTTGCAATATGAGGAGTTGGCCAGCTGTCCTCAGGGGTTTTTATTTTAAAACACAAAGGATGTGGCTAGTTGCCAAGGATGACCCCTCACTAGTTCCTCCTCTTCCTGCACAGGCCAGGTGTTCCTCCACCAAGAGGTAGATCTACTCTCCATGCCCCTGGACTGCACTGGCATCATGACTTTCCTTAGCTAATAGAAAGGGGGCAGAAGCACTGCTAGTTCTGGGAAATGCATATTTCCTTGTTTCTTCTGAAAAGGATTGGCTACTTTTGCCTTTTCTGAAGAGGATTGGCTACTTTTGCCAGATGCCATGTTGAATGGAAATTCTGGCTAGATGGGAAACAGCGAGGAGGAGATACACTGGGGAAGACAGAGGCCACAGAGGAGTATCCAGAAGTCCGGGGTGTGGTTGAGGCTTTCTTGGAAGTTCAAGTCTGGCACCACCACAGATGAAGCCAGCCAGCCGCATGAGTGACCCCAGTCTTTACCAGGTGGAGGATCCACTTAGCCAACATCTCTCGCTCCTCCCTCCCCTAGCCTATAGAATCATGAAAAATAAATTGTTATGATTTTAAGCCACTAAAAAAGTGTGATGAGTTACAAGCAACAGGTAACTAAAATAGTATATTTGAACCTTTGGAAGAGTGAAACAATTTAGAAAAATATCAGGAATTTTCTGAAAATGAAAATAAATGCAAAAACCAAGATAAAGGATTATAGTTAAGCAACTGTAACCAATTGGATATGCTTTGAAATATGGTAAAAAAAAAAAAAAAAAAGTCCTACTACAGTATTTGGCTTTTTAAATAATTTAACTCCTGTTGAAAATTAGACAAAGAATGGGTTTAAGATTTCCCTCCCTGCTTGGAAATTCATGTTAGATGATGTTTGCATGAGTAACATAGTCCTGCGGACATACTTAAGATTATGCAAACTCTTAAAATAGTAGTGAAAAAAAGAATACTGAAATACAAGTAGTAAGGTTACCTACACCAATTCTAATTTTTTTTTTTTATGTAAAGCCATACTTATTTCATTACTGCATCATTAACAACACATTCCCTTTCTTGGTATAAAATTACTTAAGCCACATGTCACAGATGAACCAGGCTAACGGTATGTTCAGACATTTTAGTTTAGATTGTTTTGCCATTCAGCTGCAGTTGGAAAGATGACCTTTAGGTTTTGTTTTACATTTATTTTCCTTTGATTTAAATGCCTTTTAGCATTGTCATTATTGCTTTCCTTATTTTCAAAAGTGTCTTAATTTTTGTTCAATATATTTGGAAATAGAAAACAGAATTCTCACTTGCCTTGTAAAATTGTTATTGTAACAATATTAAAGGAGAAGATATTTCTAATGTAATTTGATCTCATGCTATATGGAACAGGCTAAGAGTTTTGATTTTTAAAACTACATATATTATTTGGGAGTATGAGTAGCACATTTTTCCTCAAATGTGATTTTTCTACGTAAATGAAATTTTCTTTTGCAAGAAAGACCTGATGAGAAAAAGAAATTGAGATGAGGAATGGTATTCATAAAAGAAGCTTATCCCTTTATTTTAATCAGGAGGATAAATCATTTACTTTTTTTGAAAAATACAAACTTGTAAAGCCCTTTATGCATATAGAATATGAAGATTATGTGGGGTCTTAACCTAGATACTTAAATTTAAAAATTATAGATTCAAAGAACTTTATGGACATAGTTTATGCAAACATTTTATATAAACATTTCTATAAATCAATTAATAAATTTTAAAATGTAAAGAACTTTAAAGGAATATTGTATTTAAATTTGGAGAAATGAATATTCCTTTTTTAAAAATGATGTTAATACACTTCTAACACGTTTTTAAACTATTTAATGCCATATGTTAACTTTCTTAAAGTCAATCGCAATGATGTGGAAAGCCATACCTTATCAAAATTCTTAGAATACTGAAACTGAAGTTTTTAAATGTTAATTGAAAATCTTCAATGTGGGAGGCCCAAGGTACTCACTTTTTACACTTTTTAACCTCGCAACAATTCTTAGGGGTAAATACTATCACCACTAATTTGAAAGACAAGAAAACTAAAATTGAAAAGTTTTGTGGTAAAATACCCAAGATAAAAAAACTCACAAGTGTCCAGAATTAAGTTTTCAACAAATGTCAGCCTAATCCTAGTACCCATGGTTTTCTCATTGTTTCACAATACTTAGGGTTAATGTTAGAAAAATTGCAGATTTTATTACTTTGCATGGCTTCATAGAATGTTCTTCAAACCTCTCTGTAATCTAGCATTATCCCACCTCCCCACTTTTATTGTATTTTATCTAAGAACTCTCTAAAATAGTCCCAGAGAGTAAAATGATAGAGACACATTCAGTATATTATTGGAGGAAATGGCATAACTTTAGGCGAGAGGATGAGAGTAGGATAGGGCCGTTAAGAGAAACCTAATCTGGATGCTGACAGATTGAAAGACCAAGAAGGTTGAAGTAGGTGGGCATTTTAGGCATACAGTAGACCACGTGCAGAGCACAAAACAGCTGGAGTATGCAACAAAATGTATTTCCAGGATTAGCAGAAAATAGAATTCAAAGTAGCATGGTGGGGCAGGAGAGACAAGCAGATAATGGAAGGTTTTACGTGATGAAAGAAAGACTGTATTTATCAGTAAACAATTAGAAACTATTAAGAATCTTTTAAGAGAAAGAGTTGTAGGATCATATTTGCTTTATGTGAATTACCCTGAAGCTGCATGAAAAACGACTCATGGGTAAGGAGAGGGGTTTGATAACAAAAGTGAAGCCAAGGACACAGTTAACTCTGAAAGGAGCTGGTCAAGAGATGTACTTTAACTACTTCTATGGTAAATTGTGGAGGTGTAAAGAGGAGGGTAACATAGCTTGCCCACATGATACCTTGTCCAGAGTCCAAAAAGTGCTTCCTTCATGAGACACCTAACTTTTCTCAGTTGGAAAATGGTCAAAATGTACTGATTTTATGTATGGGATACTTTACCAACAGTGCTTGAAAATCATTAATGAATTACATTTACACTCCCTGAGGCACTTACACATCCTTGTCCTTGTGCAGTGCATAATCTGCATGATGGCAAATGGTTCTCAATGTGGTTAGGAGAAAGACCGTGTTTATGACTGGTGATTAGAGAAAGTGAAGTGGAAGGACGACCAAGCATTGACTTCATTTACTGATTGGATGCTGCTCCATAAGGTAAGCTATAGAATCTAGAACAAGATAAAAAGCTTGGAGGTACGATGAGGTTTTAATAAATTCAGTGTGGGGCTCGTGAAGCTTGAAAATTCTTCAGGGAATATGTTAATGAAATGTCTCCTAGACACTGGACATGCACATTTGGAACTCAGGGGAAGGTCAGAGTAAAGTAAGAGTTACAATGATGAGATGACCCACATCATGGAATCAGAAGAATAGCAGTAGGAAGTAGCAATACAAATGTACTGCCTAATGTAAAAGGCCAATGAGTGAAAAGATTCCCACAAAGAGACAAAAAATAGTCCAGGGAGGCAGAAAGAGAATCAGGGACAAATGCTGTCAAAGAGAGCAAGGGGCAAGATACTCACCATGTGTCAATGCACTGGGAAAAGTCCAGCAAAAACGAAAACAAAAACAAAAATACACAGCAATGGAAAGGAGCTTCATTACTCAAATGTAAATTCCTGGTATCTGACATAGGTCTTGCACCCAAAAGGTTCTCAATGTTTGCTGAAGGAATGTAGGAAGACACTCTGTTTTATGTCATTTTGGTTTCGAAGAGGTGACAATATGAGGAGTAGAAAGGAGTTGCAGAGGATAAACATGTTTCCTAAACACCCACAAGGTACCAGATTCTGTGCCAAGAGCCATCATAAGCTGTCACTGAAAATGACATAATATTCACAGATAGTAAACAAAATAATCTGAAGACTTAAATGGAATGTAACTACTCAGTCAATGACTGAGTAAGATGTAAACCCAATGCCTGTTTCCAAAGCGAAGGTTCCTGGTGCCTTCCCAGCTCTGTCACTTACCAGCTTCTGACAGAATGGAGATTTCTTAATTTATAAGAAATTTACAGGAACTTGGAGTATATACGTCCAACACCTTTTCATACTCAATGTTGCAGTTTCCTATGTATTGGTCATGGTTAACAGTCCTATTGTGTACTTTGGCTTGGCCAGACTTCAAATTCTCCAAGTGAATTTGGACTTAGTTTTCTTCTTCTGGAACTATTTCAGAGAGTTCTGAAGACAACTGAAGCTCAACATTTATTTTTAATAAACGAACAAGTATTTTTTAAAAGCAATTTGTTTATTAAACAATTTAGTCAGCTCAAGAACTATTGTAAGAGAAGGCAGTTAACATAAGTTACTTAGATTTGAAAAGAAGGCAAAGGCTTTTAACCTGCTGAAAAAAAGTTATCAGACAACTAACATGCCTACTATCTATGATGAAGTAGAAAACAAAACAAAAATGCCAAAAGAATTAAGAATGACTCTTAAAAGTTCTTCATATTCAGATCAGCAAGATGACATACATTATAAAGTACTTAAATATCTCAGCACACCCCTTTGCCTTCAACTACACCTTTCAAAAATTTCAGAGAGGTAAAATGCCTTCACCGTGAAACACTAGAAAGAAGATTTAACCGATCACCTTAAAGAGACACTGCTACAGATCTGAAAGTAAACTTCAATTTCTACAGAAGTCACTGGAACAGATCATGCTGATCAATCCATTTTCAAATCTCTTGTAACATGAGCTATATTCATGTCTTTTATGAAGCACGTCAGTATAACTTTTTTTCGTGGCAGAGAAACGGTATTCACAATGTCCAGGAGTCAGCAAAAACAATACACCCAGATGTGGGTAAGTCCTTTTTATTAAACTTTATCTGATTGTCTTGCCAATAGGATTTTTTAAAAAGTGGCATGTGGCTGATACAGTGCCACTGGTTTGAAATCAGTGGCTTCTTGCTCATCTAAAGAGTTTTTATACAGTAGGTTCTGAAAGAAGTTGTTCAATTCAGATACTGTCAGTACACATTTAAGGAAAAACAGGAAACAAGAAATATATCACAAGGTCTAATTGCCTGAAAGAAACAAAAATTATCTGATTTGTATGTAAATTTGACAATATGGTATTAAAAATTCACCTATGATTATCATATATATGGAGAGAACACCAAATATCAATACCAAAAAGTGTCCCATCAACTTTGATTTGTAATAGTTAAAACTTTATAGAGCACAATATTTGCTTGAGAACTTTATTGGGATAAAGGATCACTGAAAAAAATTTTTGAATTTAGACTATCCAGAAACCAGAGATGAGTGAAGTTGCTATGAAGTTAGAAAATGAAGGGGAAAAAGGCGTAGGGAATTCAGATTTTAGTTTATGGAAGAAAAATATGGGGGCTGAAATGTTAACAATTAGACTATTAAGTACTGCTCTCCATTTAAAAAATCATGTGTGACTTAGCTATAACACAAGTCAATGGCAAGTAAACAGCCAAAATTAAGGTTAAGGATTTTTAAAAGCCGAGTTTAAGTTTTCCTAGAGAAGAGATGTAGTGTTAGTTCACATAATGACTATCTTCTGATCATAAGACTTATATAATAAACTAATGTTGTCACTGGATTTTGTATAGACATTCTGTATGCAAACTGAACTCTTGCTTGCCCCCCAAATGTACCTTTCATGCTTCCATTTTGTTCTTGGCTAGCTCATACTCATCTTTCACTCATAGCTTAAATGTCATTTTCTCAATTTAAAATAGATGCCTCCCGCATTCCTTTCTTGTAACACTTTATTATTTTTCTTTAGAGAATTTTCTGTAACTTGTAATTACCTACCATTTATATTTATGTATTAAGCAGCTATTATAAGCCAAATACTGTGCTAGGTACATGATGCACTTCTCTTCTTCACTGGATTATAAACAGAGAAAACAACCACTATATTTATTTGAAGTCCTACATGCCATAGCTGAATACAATGAATGAACGAGTGAAGGACAGATGAGAAGGAGGAACTTCTTTTCTTGATGATAAGGACAAGGGCAAGACACAACTAATGTAATAAGTATATACTGCACAGAGTACTGGGCATTTTATATTTGTTTAATTTCCTCAACCACATGGTGCAGATGCTATTGTCCTCATTTCATCAAACAATAATTTGAAGATCAGAGAGATTATGCCACTAGCCCAAGGTCAAAAGTTCATCATGAAGGCAAAATTCAAACCCAAATCTGCCCACTTTAAAGGCAATATAATTACTATCTCACTAAATTTTGAGGTCTACAGTTTATGTGTCAAAACAGTCATTTCAAAAATTTGTTATTTCCCTGACAGTGCAGTATCTCTTCATGGAGCAAGTATTAAAGTGCCTCCTTGGTTCTGCTGGGAAAATAGGTAATTTCTGGTTATCGATATTTTCTATTTTTATTTAACCTCAAATTTTAGTTACATGTAAAAAAAATAAATCCATTAGTTGATGGCTCTAGACAAACCTTAAAGTCTTTTAGTAGGTAGCATTTGAAAGCACTTAAAAATATAATATTGCACTTTAGGAGTGAACTTTTGTCATTTAAAAAAACTAGAAAACACTGATGAAAGGAACTGAAGACGACACTAACAAATGGATATTCTATGCTCATGAATTGGAAGAAGAGATTAGCAAAGTGTCCATACTACTCAAAGGAATCTACAGATCTGATACAATCCCTAGCAAAATACCAACAGCCTTTTTCACAGAAGTAGAACAAATAATCCTAAAATTTGTATGGAACCACAAAAGATTCTGAATAGCCAAAACAATCTTGGAAAAGGAAAAACAAAGGTAGGCCCAGATTTCAAGTTATACTACAAAGCTAAGTAATCAAAACAGTATGATACTAGCACAAAAATAGACACGTCAATGAAACAGGACGGAAAGCCCAGGAATAAACTCAAGATTATATGGTCAATTAATCTTTCACAAGGGAAACAAGAATATACAACTGGAAAAAGACAGTCTCTTTAACAAACAATATAGGGAAAACTGGACAGCTACATGTAAAAGAATGAAACTGGACCATATTCTTACACCATACACAAAAATAAACTCAAAGGATGCCTCGGTGGCTCAGTTGGTTAAGCATCTGCCTTCAGCTCAGGTCATGATCTCAGGGTCCTGGGATCGAATCCTGTGTCGAGCTCCCCAATTCAGCTGAGAGTTTGCTTCTCCCTCTCCCTCTGCCCCTCTCTCTGCCACGCCCCATCCCCACTCATGCTCACTCTCTCTCTCTCCCTCTCAAATAAATAAACTCTTCAAAAAAATAAACTCAAAATATTTTAAAGACCTAACTGTGAGACCTGAAGCCATATAAATCCTAGAAAAGAGCACAGGCAGTAATTGCTCTGACATTGGTTATAGCAACATTTTTCTAGATATGTTTCCTGAGGCAAGGGATCTAAGAGCAAAAATAAACTATTGGGACTATATCAAAATAAAAAACTCTGAATAGCAAAGATAATTAACAAAACTAAAAGACAACCTACTGAATGGGAGAAGAAGCTTGCAAATGGCAGGTCCAATACAAGGTTAGTATCCAAAATATATAAAGAACTTAAAAAACTCAACAACCCAAAAACAAATAATCCAATTAAAAATGGACAAAGGACATGAACCGATATTTTTCCAAAGAAGACATCCAGATGGCCAACAGACACATGAAAAGATGTTCAACATCACTTATCATCAGGGAAATGCAAATCAAAACTATAATGAGGTGTCACCTCACACCTGTCAGAATGGCTAAAATCGATGACACAGGAAACAAGTGTTGGCAACGATGTGGAGAAAGAATCCTTCCTTGCACTGTTGGTGGGAGTGAAAGCTGGTGCAGTCACTGTGGAAAACAATATAGAGATTCCTCAAAAAAGGAAGAATAGAATTGCTCTATGATCTAGTAATCACACCATAGGTATTTATCCAAAGAATACAAAAACACTAATTTGAAAGGATATTTACAGCATTATTAAATTATTATTTAAAATATTATTAAAATAGCCAAATTTTAAAATCATTAAAAATTTTTAATTTTTAATAAAAAAATTATTAAAATTTTAAAATTATTAAAAATAGCCAAATTATGGAGGCTATATATATGTATATATATAATTCAGCAATAAAAAGGAATGAAATCTTGCCATTTGCAATGAAATGGATGGAACTACAGTGTATTCTGCTAAGTGAAATAAGTCAGTTAGAGAAAGATAAATACCATATGATTTTACTCATATGTGGAATTTAAGAAACAAGCAAACAAAAAAGAAAAAAGAGAGACAATGACAAACCAAGAAACAGATTCTTAACTATACAGAACAAACTGATGGTTACCAGAAGGGAGGTGGGTGGAGAGATGGGTGAAAGAGGTGAATGGGAGTAAGAGTATGTTCTTCATGATGAACGCTGGGTGATGTGTAGAATCACTATGTTGTACACCGGAAACTAATATATAACATTGTATATTAACTATACTGGAATTAAAATTTAAAATTTAAAAATTAAGTAATAAAAACAACTTTGTTTATATTAAAATCATACTTTTTAAAAAAGTGAATACCTAACCTTGTATTTTAAAGACATTAATAACAAAAGTTTCAAAAAGTCATAAATATACATTTTTATTACTTCAGTCCTGAGTACATGTTCTTTGTTAAACTGTGTATCCTCCATGTACTTTGAGAGGTTTCATTGTGTTCAAAAGGAGCAACAATTTTATTTTTAATTATAAAGCATTTTTTTTAGCTTTTTAATTCCATGTAAAACTGTTCCCAAACACATTATTTAACTAATGTGCATTACAGAAAATATCTTGCCTTGGAAATGCTTCAGACAAGGCAAATTCCACAGGAGACAGGACCCTGACTAATACACTGCAGCGATATGACCTCTTGACCACAACTTTCCTGAATTGCATCACAAAAGACCCCTGACACCTGTCATTTTCAGAGATTAACAGCAAATTTCTGAAGCATACTGCAATGTTGCTTGAACAGATATAGGACAAATTTTACCCCTCTCTCTCAAGATCTGTATTTTAATTTTGACCTGCTCTTATTTGTTGAAAAAAAAAAAAAAGAACATAGTAAGCATGTTGACCTGCTTAATTAAGTTCATCACTTTCATATCCTATCTCCGACACAACTGCAGTTTTCTTATGTATCTAAAGAACAAATCCTCCACATCAGGTATCTCATAGCTTCTGTAAAGAAGCTAAGTCCACTCTAACGTTTTTAAGAAAACTGTCCACTCAGAGAGGTCATCTAAGTGTATCAAAAATCCTCGGTAGTCATATCAACCTAATGGATGGGTTTCAAAGCTAATGTTTGCTTACAAAGCTTATTGATATTTGCAAATGAATAATGTAATGCAAATCTGAACATCTGAAATTACCTAAAAATCTAACATCTCTGGAATCAAGGCGAAATAGACTTATATTTAATTTCATGTTAATTTGCAATTCAAAACATAAACATATACCTGGATGTTGTGCATGCATGTGGCTATAATACGAATTGTATTTTTATTTATTTATTTTTTATTTATTTTTTTTTCAAAATTTTTTATTTATTTATGATAGTCACAGAGAGAGAGAGAGAGAGAGAGAGAGAGAGAGGCAGAGACACAGGCAGAGGGAGAAGCAGGCTCCATGCACCGGGAGCCCGACGTGGGATTCGATCCCGGGTCTCCAGGATCGCGCCCTGGGCCAAAGGCAGGCGCCAAACCGCTGCGCCACCCAGGGATCCCACGAATTGTATTTTTAATACATAAGAGGACTTTCTTAGTAGAATAATAATGACTTTAATGTGGGTTTATTTGTAAGGTAAAGTGGTTTTTTCTTGCAACATGAAAAGTTAATTATTTCGGTTTACCTAGACTTACTGATATTAGACGATGGAATACAGGTAGATGTATACAGCAATTTGGAAGGTATGTAGCAATACTGAATACAGATAGAGGCATATGGGTTGAGATTATAAGCAATTAAATTTAGGGAGCTGAAGTGAATTACTTGCATCACCAGCAAAACGGAGACTGAAACTGTACTGTGAGTCAGAAATCTGGTGTGTACTCAAAATTCTCTGCAAAATGATGAGAAGTGGTGATAAATGAGGGCTGAAGAGAAATCTGTTTTCACAACTCATGGTTCAGGTTCACAGAATAACCCATCCACACATCAGATCTATACAGCTTCTAGCACTTGTCGTCCCAAAACACATGAGTTTTGCAGGAAAGAAATGTTCTTATTAGAAACTGTGTTTGGGAAGGAGAAAGAAAAAAAAGAGGCAGGTACATCTGTGTTTTACACTGCTTCTTAATTAAATTTCAATGTAATGATAAAGGAAAAGTTTGCATTTGTGTAAATAAAGCATTATTTGGAGTTTCAATTTTAAAGTAAATAAATGCAATATGCTATACATTTTGGTTTTATTATAAAGCCTTACTCAGACAAGTTTAAGTTACACTTAACCTTGATATTTTTAGATCTTTTATCTACTTAAGGAAACTTTAACTTGTCTAAGTTCTCTAAATACATTTTTAAATAATGTAAATATGACAATGATAGATAACATACACACACACACACACACACATATAGTTTTAAACATCTGTCAGACACTGTTCTACTTCCTTTACATACAATAACCCATCTGGTTTGCACACCAATCCTGAGGACAATACTATTATTATTTCCAATTAAAGACAAGGAAATCGGCCTGAAAGGTTAAAAGAAGGCAAAATACTTTTATTAAAATGCTCGCTGAGACCACGAAACTTGCTATTTGCATATCAAAATTTTTCATGGTGGTTTTCTAATTTTAAAAGAACTATCCATCGAGAATGTTCCATTCCAGTTTTTGCTCCTTGACTTACAAAATTTTATCCTGCTCTGCTTCTCAAAGAAGTTGAACAGTCCAATCAGTGTGCTGCAAGATGTAACTCTCCTCGAAAAATAACAATTACAACTATAAGGAAAAGGCAGCAATAGACGGGTTGGTGGCAATCAAATGCCAA
The DNA here is from genome assembly GCF_048164855.1 of Canis lupus baileyi. Lineage (NCBI taxonomy): Eukaryota > Metazoa > Chordata > Mammalia > Carnivora > Canidae > Canis > Canis lupus. The sequence goes on from NC_132855.1 coordinate 7,229,575, forward strand.
GTTTATCCCCACAAATGACGTATGTCACCTTGTTTAAAGCCGCTTGTCAGGTGACCACTCTTATCTGGAGAGGAGAGTGGCTGAGTACTTAGATATTGCTCTAGAGCTGGGCTGTTCTACCGAATATTAACATGAAAAGGCTAATGGTACCACTACGGGTCTAGCAGGGAAGGACATCAGAGCCGGAAAAGGCATTAACTTCAACTTTAAATTTCATTTTCCCCTGTTTAAATTAGATTTTTTACGTTATTTAAATGTGATTTTATTACATTTACTATATTATGGTGACACTTGAAGTGTGGCTATTGTATGCGTCTGCCTGCGCCTCAGGTACAATATAAACTAAAGCTTATAACTCAGCTTTGAAAATTAGCTCATGAATCAAAAGAGATATAAAGTCTAAGCTTCAAAACCCATCTTTATTTACCAGATTTGCAAGAAATCCATTTGGCTTTTATTAATATTGGTAGTTATTTTGAAAAATCAGATTCTGATTTTCTTTACACTCTTAACCATTCCATTCGCCAGAGACTGCTTTTCTCAGCTACTTATACCACGCCACAACATTTACAACTAAAATACAAATCATAACATTACCAATAATAGGTTTTGAAGGCACTCCCCCCCCAAGTTCACAACATGCATATACGAACATTGCAATGAGCTTGCCTATTTAAAATTTATTTAACACTCAACCTATAAGTAACAGTGAAGAGATTAAATATATTCTTATGGAAGACTTCGTGGAGATTAATCTACTCAAAATATTTTTTTCAACTGCTGGAAATCACTCTGAAAAGTTTCATTCTGGCTCTCAGACACATCCATTCATTTGCATTCAACAAAATTTACTGTGTGTCTACCTTGTGCAAAACTCTGTAATAGGATTCAGAGAAATGGTTCTTACCAGAATAAATGGATGTGAAACAAATAATCACAGGTGCTGAATTTTATAAGGGGGTGGCAGGGCGGGGGGGCTGTACTCAAGAGGGGTGTGTATGTTGGAGAGGTCAAGTGGAAAACCTCCCTGAAATAACTTTTATAAACTCAGATTTGAAAGATAAGTAGGAATTCCACTTGCTAAAGGTAAAGGTTTGGGGGCCTGGTAATAGGAGGGAAATTTTAGTGTGGTGCACACGTGATCCAGCCAGAGAACAGCTAATTAGACAACATGAAGGGGCAAGAAAAAAACTCAATTAACTGGGGTTGTAGAAAAAGGTTCAGTGTGACCAGATAGCATAGGGCATGATATGTGTTAAATGAGGCTGGAGAGAGAGGTCTGTCAGGAAGGGTTTGGTCATGGGGACTTTCCAAGCCTTGTCATGCACGATGAACTTTATTAGAAGATTCAAAGAGAAGCACTCAGATTAAGAGGGAAATGACATGGTCAAATTTGAAATTCAAAACTATCTGGCTATCCAGGAAAAAACAGATAGTAAAGGTGTTGATACCATGAAGTGAGAGAAGGCAGTAGATAAGGGGATGGCACCTGAGGCAATGGGAAACAGACAAAACCAAAAGATATTTAGGAAGCAGAGTTGAAAATGATTGGTAATAGATTGGATTTGGAGACTGAGGGAGAGTGAGAAGACAAGAATCACACACAGATCTCTTCATTAGTGGGGTGGATTAATGTGCCATTTTCAAAGATAGGGAGCAGTGGAAGAGAAGTCATTTTAGGGAAAGGATGATTTTTCCATATGGGACGTAATGATTTCGACAGGCTGGAAGATTTTTAAATAGAGATGAATCAAAAATATTGCAGGGAATAGGATATTATTAGGTCAGAACACTGCTGTTAACTTTTATTTTACTTTGGATCTATTTACTCGCATATCTGAATTGGAAGTACATTATAAAGAGAACTATCTTAATCTTGGTTTATTTAAAGAGGACATGAAAAATGACTATATAGAACTTACTTGTTTTTTTTCCAATTATACTCTAACAGTTTTATTGTTTACCTGTCACGTTATTTTATTTTAACAAAAGACTCATTTTCATATGTTTAATATTAATAGACTATGAGCTCCAAGAGTGGAGACACTTCTGCTGTTTTATTTGCTGTCTATACCTAAGTACCTTAACAGTATTGTAAACTTACTGGAAAAAAATTTTGAATGAATAAATGATATAAAGATATATAGCATATTTAATTATGTAATATAATTTAAAAAATAACTCACAGGCAAATGTGAATCTTACTAAAGAACCTGCTGATATAACAACTTTTCTAATCCTGTTTTGCAGGGACTTTTAGAACTATAATTAATTGTCAATGCCTATAAAACTCTTTGACATCATCTGAGGAAACTTGGAAATAAAAATGTTTATGATTCAAATCTACACATTCCATCTATAATGGAGCTGAAAGTACATTGAGAAAGATTAAACTTATGATTTAATTCTTAGCTTAGAAAAAGCCAAAAGTCTAGTTCAAATGATTGTATTACATATCAATACTGAATTCAGAATATATTATGGGTCAGTCTGAAATACAAATTTCTAATTATGCTATCAAATTGGCTATTGTATTTTCATACATTCTCAACTGAATGGAACTAGTGGTTAGAAGAGTGGCATGAAGAAACTCCTTAATAGCCTTAGAGAACATTATTTACCCAAATAGGATGTGTTTTCCGAAGGCAATTTCTTCAACTTTTTGGGACACCTGGGTAGCTCAGTGGTTGAGCATCTGCCTTTGGCTCAGGTCATGATTCCGGGGTCCTGAGATTGAGTCCTGGACCAGGCTCCTCACAGGGAGCCTGCTTCTCCCTCTACCTGTGTCTCTGCCTCTCTCTCTGTCTCTCATGAATAAATAAATAAAATATTTTTTTAAATTTCTTCAACTTTTGAAAATTACTAATGTATAGATACAATACATATGTAAACATTAACATACTAGGTAATATAAACCCTTATAAATTTTGTATGATCTTATATAAAAATGTAAAGTTTAAGCTGGAAATTGAATATTATTTTAAACAAAATTTTCAACATTTACATGATTAAATAGGGCCTATTATTTTGATGCTATATCTCAATCTACATAATCTGCAGCTTTTCTGTCATTATAGGAGATCATTTACATAGTTGAAAATTAGTTGACAGCCCACCAAGTAAGACATGAAGCATAGTTTGGCTTTGGAACAGCTTCGCTTTTTGGTCTACATTCTTTGATTTTAAGTAAAATCAAAATTTGGATTCTCAATTAGAAACACAACACACTAAAAACAGACATAAAAGGAAATGAATTGTGAAGTTGGAATTGATCCTAACTTACATACAGTTGAAGGGCAATTTATGTCTTGTTTAGGAAAGGGTCACCATAACACTTTTAAGGCTTGACGCCTACAGCAAATCTCTTGTTATTTACAGAGAATAAAAAAGCACAAACTCATTTTCTTAATAAGCTTCTTCAGTTCTTCAAATAGTTCTAAGAAATGCCAAAGGCTTGCCTTAGTTAACAAGTACACAGATAATCCAAAGTACAGCAGTGTCAGCTAAATAATATTTGATCCCCAAAGATGCCGTTGGTGGGATTTTCATTGCTATAGAAATGTATGAGGTATAAATTCTTGCAATTCTCACAGTTTTGAGTGTGCTAAAGGAGCTTTTATATTAATTGAAATAGCTGAATGGAAAAAAAAAAAAGCCACTGGCTCCAAAAAATGGAAATTTGTTTTCTATGTGCTAATTGAGCTTCCAGAGGAATACACTATTTTATTCTTTTAAACTATGTGTAATTTTCTCTAAAATAAAGAATACATGGTAATTGTAGAAATTCAAAAAATGAAGAAGAAAAAAATCACCCCTAGCTTGGTGGGTGGGTTACTCAGAGATAACCATTATTAACATAGTTTTCCCATTCTTTGTTCTGTAAATTTTTTTAAACATTAACTGTAATCATGCAGTATGTTAACCAGATAGACTACACTGATTATTTTAAGTGTCTGTTTTCCTGATTATAAAAGTAATAGTTGTAGAGAATTGATATACACAGATAAAGTCATCAATCTTAAATATTATATATTTACCAGTTACAAATATATTTTTGAATGTTTGTTCTCAAGTGATTGGACATGCAGTTAATTTAACTATAATTTGATGCATCCAGGTGAAGTCAGAACCTGCAATATTGCTTTTTTTAAGATTTTATGTATTTATTCATGAGAGACACAGAGAGAGAGGCAGAGACATAGGCAGAGAGAGAAGCAGGCTTCCTGTGGGGAACCTGATGTAGCACTGGATCCCAGGATGCCGGGATCACGACCTGAGCCAAAGGCAGATGTGCAACCCCTGAGCCACCCAGGTGCCCGGAACCTGCAATATTCTAGTAAGATAGTAATTCTCGTAGAAACTAATTGATATGCCAATGAACAAAGCCATACCAGTGAGGGAAAAAAGGGTAGAGCCAATCTTATGGAGGAGAAATTATTAACATGACTAAGATGAGTTTAGCAGAATACTAAGTGTGAGCCTTTACAACCAAGTACTAAGAGGTGTGGTACTTTCAAGAACTAAGAAACTCAACTTGATACAATAAGATATCAGTCCATGTTGTGCCAGCTCCTAATCCATGAACAAATTACATGCTCAGTCTTTACCTGTCTCTTGGTTAGATTTCAAAGTGGGATATTGAACTGAGAGTCAGAGTCTTGCATAGGAGAGCTTCCCACGTTTACTTAAAAATCCTCATTTAGCATCTACTCTATATAGGTTGACCACTGACCACTTGCATTTCTAGTGATGTTGGGTTCTTTTAAGGATATAAAGGTAAATGACATATGCTTGAGTGCTGGCCTCAAATATGTTACATTTTAGCTGGAATTATAAAACATCAGTAAAAATGTATAAGGCATAAAACATTATTTTATTATTGTAGATCTATGACAATTATTTCAAATATTATTGAGATCATGCATATTTTGTCTACTGTTTACATACAAAATATACAGGAAATCATTTTTGAAAAGTTTCAGGACACTGGACTGCATGTATACTTTATTGGTCACATGAATACCCTTCAAAGTTTTTTTGTTTTTTATTTATTTATGATAGTCACAGAGAGAGAGAGAGAGAGAGAGAGAGAGAGGCAGAGACACAGGCAGAGGGAGAAGCAGGCTCCATGCACCGGGAGCCCGACGTGGGATTCGATCCCGGGTCTCCAGGATCGCGCCCCGGGCCAAAGGCAGGCGCTAAACTGCTGCGCCACCCAGGGATCCCACATGAATACCCTTCAATGTCTGACCTATGGTAGGGATTTTGGTATGAACCATGGGATGAACCCAAAGGAAGAGCATCGAGGCAGTTCTTTGCTCTTCCAATGTTCATACCTGGAATTCTTTACCCTTGGGATTAGAGTTTCCCAAAGTATCACTCTGCTTTGACATACTCATGAAATGTTACTAGATCCATGCACCGTAAGTGTCAATTCCATCTTCTGTCCCAATGACATAAAAAGAAAGTGCTATAGAATGTTGTTTCCATTTGGTGGGGGGGGGGGGGCATCTTTCAAAAAACAGCTGTATTTAAGTATAACTTACATACAATAAAATGCACCCATTTTGAGTGTACAATTCAGTGCTTTTAGAATACTTAGTTGTGTAACCACTACCATAATCCCATTTTGAACATTTACATCACTCTGAAAAATTACTCTTGCCCATTTGCAGTCACAACTCTTTCCTACCTCTGGCCCCAGATAAGCACTGATCTATTTTCTGTTTACCTCAATTTGCCTTTTCTAAGTATTTCGTATAAATGGAATCATAACATATTTAGCTTCTTTCACTTAATTTTCACTTCATTTCATAAGCAAGTATTTTTGAGGTCCATCTATATTATAACATACATCAGTACTTCATTCCTTTTCATTACTAAACAGTATTCTGCTTATGTGGTAGTTTATCCATTTACCAGTTGACAGATACTTGAATTGATTCTACTTTTTGACAGATATTTGAATTGATTCTACTTTTTGGCTATCATAGATAATGCTGCTATCAATGTCTGCGTGAATGTTTTGTGTGTACATATCTTGTCATTCCTCTTGGGTAGATAGATAGGAGTGGAATTTGGGTTGTGTAGTAAACCTTTTGTTTAACCTTTTAAGAAACTGCCAAACTGGAGGTGCCTGAATGGCTCAGTCAGCTATTTGTCCAACTTGTGGTTTCAGTTCAGGTCATGATCTCATGATCTCATAGGCTGGGGGACTGAGCCCTGCTTCAAGATCCCCACTGGCAGGGAGTCTGCTTGAGATTCTCTTCTTCTGCCCCGCCCCGCCTAAAATAAATACATAAATCTTAAAGAACCCACAAAACCTGCCAAACTATTTTGCAAAGTGATTGCATCATTTTACATTCCCCACTAGAACTGTATGAGAGTTCTTCTTTCTCCTTATTCCTGCCAATTCTTATTATTATCTGTCTTCTTTATTACAGCTATTCTAGTAAGTGTGTAGTGATTGTAAAGTAGTATCTGATATAATTTACATTTCCTAATGACTAATGATGTTGGACATCTTTTCACATGCTTATTGCCTGCCGCTCATATATTTTCTTTGGTAAGATGGTTTTACAAATATTTTACTCATTTTTAAATTGGTTATCTGTCTTATTAGTGAGTTGTAATTTGTATTTACATATTCTGTTATCACAAATTTTAAAGAACTGCATTGTTTATTTGGATACAATATATTTAAAGGAGATGCATGTATGATCATAAATATTCAACTGATGACGGCCATTTCCTTTACAACTGATTATTTAAAATTGTTGGTGATTCTTTAGCTAAGAGCTAAGAGAGCAAGGAGTGCATATCTCAGTTCTTTCTTTAAACATTTGTAACTATCACAATGACTAGGTTTGCTGCTTATATACATATGGATAAAACCCAAGATATTGGTTGGAGTTGGGGTTAATAAAATTACGTGTTTTACTTTTGAGCAGTAATCTATCCAAGCTCCTGTATCTTGCCTTGACATATTTCGCATCGAAGGTCCAATTTTCAAAGAATTTCTAAGATTGTCATAGATCACAATAAAAATTTCATCTCTTCCTTCTTTCTTGTCTTTTTTTCTCCTACTATTCTTTCCTGCTTCTCATTTTAGTTCTCTTTTACAAAGAGCTGTTACTTAAAATTTCTACTACTATTGTATTCTTGCTGCTTCTTCTGAACAATTAGAGTTGTTCAACATGTATTTGACACATGATCATGATCACTTTCTTAGGTTTATTCCATACCAGATTGTGTCTTGAAATAATAACTTTGTAGTGAGAGTATCGTTTAATAAGCTTGATAAATGGGGCAGCCCAGGTGGCTCAGTGGTTTAGCACCGCCTTCAGCCCAGGGCATGATCCAGGAGACCAGGGATGGAGTCCCACATCGGGCTCCCTGCATGGAGCCTGCTTCTCCCTCTGCCTTTATCCCTGCCTCTCTCTCTTGCTGTGTCTCTCATGAATAAATAAATAAAATCTTTTAAAAAAGCTTGATAAATGTTAATGTTTTTATACTTCAATTTGGGATACTTCAGGTAGTTGAAGCAGCTCTATTAATGAAAAATTTGGTAATTTGGGATTAGAATCGTTACTGTTGTTTGTTAACACAGATATTACTGGTGGATAGTAGTCAGTTGAAGCTTAGTCTCTACAGGATAGCCATGAATGATGCATGGCAAACTCACTAAATAAATATTGTAAGTAAAGATTTCTATATGAAATATTTTCAAATCTCACTAGTGGATCATTTGTTTCAAGCCATATAAGATAAAACCAAATTTAAGTAAATATAATAATTTAGATAGTTCTATAAAGACTTTCAAAAAATATTTATTGAAAAGGACCATTTTCTGATCTCTGAACATCCCTCATTGTAAGAAATATCAAATGCTACGCCAATAAATTTAAAACCCTGAAATCACTTAATATCATAAGGACTTCAGAACAAGTAATTTCCATAATATGAGGTAAATGATACAAAGAGGTAAAGTAGCTGACTATATAAAAATGAAATCTGAAGACTTTACTAATGTATTATAGTGTTCCCCAAAAGAGGGATATATCTCAATCACAGTGATAGCATTTTATTGAGAATACTATATTCATTATAAATAAATGTTTTAATTATTTAAATAGATAGGAATATTATCTATGAACTCATAATGATGAGAATGTACTGTCTTTGAAAGGATATAGAATTTAGGTTTGGAAAGATTGAGTCTAAGTCTTACTAGCTATGGGATTTATGGGACAAGTGGCTTTAATCTCTGACTCTCAATAGTATCATCTATAAAATGGGGATCATAATAATAGCTACCTTCCTCACAGAACTGTCCCTAATATAATATCAGATTAACGTACTAAACTGTAAACTTTTAAAAGACATGAATACGAGTTCCCCTTATTATAATTACTTGAAGACAGGTCTCTAGGTATGCTGGTAATTTTGGAGGTGAGAGGATCTGTTTCTTATGAAAACAATCTTTACTAGACATTTCTCACCAAAGACAAACTATAAAGTTAGTATCAGAAAATAATATTTTTGAGATAATCCAGACAGTAACAAAGCAATGCTTTACAGTTGCCATATCACAATCTTAATTTGAATACCATGATTAAATCATTAGAAGCAATTAATAATTATTAATAAACAACTGGAATTAATGATGAATCAACTAGACACCTCTGAATTTGAAGATCATCCATATTCAGCTCCAATTCCCCAAATACGTAAAGTTTTAGCTGCTTTACAGATGAGACAACCGAGGCTCTGGAAAGTTATATAACATGCCTTCATTCACACAGTAAATCTAAAATACTTTTACAACAACATATCCAACATAGTAGAAGCACGAAATTTTAGAATTTCAAAGGTAGGATAGATTTTCCAATCCATTCTATTCATTTCGCATGTGAGAAAACTGAAGTTCAGAGAAATAGACTTGTCCAAAGTCATACTGGAAAAACTAACAGCAGAAAATTTTATCAGAAGAGACCCCCAATTTATATGACCACATACACAAAGAAGAGACTACATTAATTTATAAAATGGTATTTTATCTTTTTTAAAATATTAATTTCACTGAAAAAGTTACATATCTATATCTTATATTTCCTCAGCAATTTTCACCTTAAAAAGAAAATCAAACAATTCTTTCTAGGTTACTCAGAACATCTGCTTTTGTGTTTTGAAGTCAAGATGCACTTGCCACCCTGACACCCAGTAAGTGGGTAGCAATTGATTAGGTTGCAAAGATGTTGGTTTGTCGGTTAAGTATTACATTTTTTTAAAATTTTTTTTAAATTTTTATTTATTTATGATAGTCACACACAGAGAGAGAGAAGCAGAGACATAGGCAGAGGGAGAAGCAGGCTCCATGCACCGGGGGCCCGACGTGGGATTCGATCCCGGGTCTCCAGGATCACGCCCCGGGCCAAAGGCAGGCGCTAAACCGCTGCGCCACCCAGGGATCCCAAGTATTACATTTTATATAGGCCAACTAAGACCAGAATTATGGAGAGCAATACCTAAATTCATTTCTTATTAAAGATGTATCTTTAAGACTATGTTTTGTGTGCTCAGTGTTTAAATTCAAATTACTCTTTAGCAACTTTCTCTTTGGAATGATTTAAATGATATAAGTGGAAAAAATTCTCCATAGTGGATATCTGGAGCAGCAAAATGCTTATACTTTTTATTTCTCCATTTCAAAACTAACTGTAGTAATGAATATATTTTTATTTCACAAACTAAATATTTCCATTCTAGCTTATCCGTAGGATAGTGTGACTTTAAATATAGGCATACAGATTTTCTCTTCTCTTTAAATTAAGCAGTACGTGAATAACCTAGTTATTAACTCATATAACTCATGATTCTTCCTAAGAGTGGGCCCTATTAATAAAACAGCATGAACACCTGATGGCTCATGATATCAGTACCTTTCAAGAGGACCTCCTTTTGCTTTATAGGAGACATACAGAAGCATCAACAAAACGCCTTCTATTTTGGGTCATTTCAGAGACTTGGTTGGGGCTGTAGTACACAAGATTTCTAGTAGAGCCCCAAATAACTAGATCAAGAGAATTAATTCTAGGCCAAATGAAGCTACAGGGCAGCCCTGGTGGCGCAGCGGTTCCCCCCAGGGTGTGATCCTGGAGACCCGGGATCGAGTCCCATGCCGGGCTCCCCGCATGGAGTCTGCCTCTCCCTCTGCCTGTGTCTCTCCCTCTCTCTTTCTCTATGAATAAATAAATAAATCTTAAAAAAAATGAAGCTACAATGCCTCAAACTTAATTCTGGGGTTTGTAGACTAGTCATGTACAATAGGAATACAATGTAAACCACTTCGGTTATTCTAAATGCTGTAGGAGTCATATAAAAAAGGTAAAAATAAACATATGAAATAGATTTTAATAATATATTTTATTTAAGCCCATATATTCCAAAATATTATCATTTTAGACTGGGATCAGTATAAAAATTATTAATGGCATATTTTACATTCTTTTTTTTTTTTCTTGGCACTAGGACTTCTAAATCCAGTGTGGATTTTACATTCACAGTACATCTTAATCAAGGACAGGCAATTTCAGTTGCTCAATAACTACCCATGGTTGGTTAGTGGCTACTGAATTGAACTAAGTGGAAGAGCAAAGGCTCAACCAGAACAGACCCTGGCATTTGGTCCATAGGTCGATATAGACATGAGATGTTAAGTATCTTCTTTCTCTCCCTTCAGACCATTTGATTAGGGTCCTTACATATTTGACTCTGTATGGAAATATTTAAGGAAGAGGACTTTTATTACCTGGTGATAATTCTCACAGCTAATATTTATTGACCACTTACCATGTATGTGACACTCTTCTAATCTATTAAAAATCACTTAATCCTTTCAGCAGTCCTGTGAAATACGGTCTATTCTTACCGCCATATGGACAAGAAGCTTGTTTGGAAGGTCTGGTGGAAGAATTGCAATTAATTCTTGCAGATGTGATTTCCTAACAAAGGAGAAGTAATGATCCCATAATAATAATAACCCATTTTTTAAAAATGTGATGATTATCTAATCACCTCCTCCCAGTTGGTAGATACTGGGGAACACTACCGCCCAAATAATACAAATATTCTTAAAAGCTGCAAAGATCTATTCTAGTGCCATATTCTGCATCTCATAATGAAGAAAGATTTCAGAAACTTGGATGAAAATGAGGAGACATTCAAATCATACACAAATCACTTCTGATTACAATGTTGTATGTATCAGCAAATACTGCAAGGCAACCATAGTAAGATACTATCAGTCCATAAACAGTGGATATTACATAAGGGATAAATGTTGAATCAAAAAGGTCAAGAAATTGAATATTGACTATATAGGATTTCAATATAAGTTAAAAATGGCATGTTTTCATAAAACTAGTGTCCTTCCACTTCCAATTAATCAGTCTCAACAAAGTGACTGATTATAGAGGCCACCCTACTAATGTATCAGTTCCTACGACAAGAGTGTAGGAAATGAAATGAAAGCAAAAGAAACTGTATTTTCTAATTATTGGCTACTATTTAGGTACATGTTTATTATTTGACAGAGTATAGAAATGCCCTCTCCACTCCCACTTTTATCTGATATTTGATTATCATTCAAATCCTAAAGTCTTCCTTGACTCCACCATCACTATCTCTGTTATATGCTCTCAAAGTAACATTCACATCTCCTTTGAAGTGCTTCTCACATTTCCAATTCTACATTTATGTATGTCATTATTTGATGAGTGTCTATATCTTCCAGCGGATAGTAAGTTGCATGAAGGCAAGAGCCATATCAGGTTTAGTTCGGTATTTAGTCTACTAGTAAAGTGCCTGCTACAGAGTAGGCCCTCAGTAAATATTTGTTGGATAAATTAATAAACATGCGAAGCACGTTATAAGCATAATTTCATTCACTTCTGAAATAATCCCAATAGTTATTTTTACTTCTGATTCATAAAGAAAATGAATTGTGGGTTAAGTGATTAGCCTAAGACTACAGAGCAATGAACCAGTATTGAACTCAAGTAGTTTGAGTCTCTTAATCACTTTTCAAAACCCCACCTTGCTTTTTAATTCTTCCCAATGCTTCACGTTCCTCAATCCAAGTACTATTGACTCTATCTTAAATTTGATTCCTGTTTTTTTTTTTTGTCCTGCCTCTACTTAGGCCACACTGTGATGAAGTTGTCTTTCTAAGACATTAATCTGCCATCATGTTTTAGGTTTTCAACTGAGAAAAAAAAAAATCTTCAGTGACTGTCCAGCACCCAAGAATTAAAGTGAAAATTCTTGTCATAACAAATAAGATCCTCCAGAGTCTAGATCTTGCCTTTCTACCACTCCAATCTCAATTCCAGTTGATCTCCCAAGTGGTCTTTGCAAACAGCATATCAAAATACTGAGTGGGCCCCAATATTCTGTGCCTCTTTTACACCTGTCTTTGTGTACCCCTTCTACCTAGAATTCCTTCTCCCTTTTATCTGCCCATTGATCTCTGCCCTTTTATCTCCATGACCCAATTAAAACTTCCTTCTTAAAATCTTCCCTGACAAGCGAGGCTGGCTGAATTACTCCCTCTTCTCCGAGCCCTCACAGCACATCTCCCTCTGTCACAGCATGAATATCTTGAACACTGAAAGCTGGGGAAATATTTTCAACTTTTTCTTCTCAACAATTAGTGAAAAGTGACTGGTTCATAGTTGTCTAACCTAGTGAATGAACAGATACAGATTTTCAAATCCTGTATTCACAGTTCGAGTTAAGGCAACTTCTATTGCAAGGACATTAGGAGAGTGTTTATTCAGTTATAGAGCAGTTTTGCCTGTGAGGTGGGATGTTTCTGGATGCTATAGTGAGAATAAGGAGTGAATTGTCTATACGGCCTTGTGAAATTTCAAGAGGCAAAAAGCTTTTTCTTCAAAACGTATATATTCATTGAAAATAATGAATTTATATGTTATTATTAAAAACATTACAATTAATTTCTAAGGATTGAGTACATACATTAAAAAAAAAACATTCCAGGAGATTTTTATAAAATCTGCGTGACAACAAATATGTATTTGTAGAAGGCATTAAAATTTGGCAATACCAGTTAAATATGACTTTTTACCCAGAAGCTGTTTTTTTCATCCTAATTCCTAATTTTTTTTTCTTAACAAAACAGACTGCCCTACTGTAAGAAGAGGAAAATGACATAATAAAACTATACCTGGTCAGATTTTTACCTCTTAAAATTGCCTTTATTACCCTCATCTCTCTATAAATCTCTACACAAATAATGCAAATTAGGAAAAAATAAATTGAGTGCTAGAACCACACAGAATGTTTTGGAAGTACTAACTTAATGCAGGTGCAACGTGCAGGTAAAATGCTATGTAGAATTAATCTCTTCTATTATTATCTGTATTAGCACATATTTTAATAACTGGGAAACATATTTTTGAAAAATTAGAAAACTACATTAGAACCTTTTTTTTTCTAATGGTAATCATCATCTAAATTTATCATGAATCTTTTCACATGGTATTTTGCAACTACATTGTTCATTTTTCTAATACAGTACACCAAAGCAATTACCTCACATTACTTATGTTTTTGTGTGAGTTGAAAAAATACTAAAAAAATACCACTTCAATTATTATATTCAAAGACACTTAAAATGATTTTGAACAATAATTTACCTTTGCTACTGCTTATCATCAACCCATAAATGTGTAAAGGAGAATGTGTGCATTTAAAAAATTTACAGTAAAGATGTTTTCATGACAGGATATCCACATATGAAGAAAAAAATCCAGTAATATGTATTTTCCATTGAAATCAATGGGAAACTTGATATAGCCCCACAGGACCCTCTTCATTGCATTTGCTAGTTAAATGTAAAGTATGTCATGCCCCTCAACACCAGGGAGTGTGTTTTGGAACTGCTTTTGTAAACTGTCATTTTAAGTATGCATTTTACAGTTTCAAATCAGACTAGTGCACATATATTTAATTTTAATGTATTTTTGTATTATATTTAATATATTCACATACATTTCACATAGTAATTAAAGCAAGGTGCTAAAGGAATGACTATTAGTTTTTCCAATAGTTGCATTTACATATCTATTCCTTGTTTCTTCACATTTTTATTTTGCTTTAAGAATGCTACATTTACTATTAAGTACCTACATGGTATATCAACCCAATTTCTGTACTTGAGCCTCCCACCCATATACCAAAAGGAGCAGGTTGAGAAATATAGTAAAATAGAGTGGACTATTAAAAATGAGAGTCAGATAACCAATCTGAATTTAGGAGGGTCAAGCATATGTAATTATTATATCTTATATATAACATTACATTACATAATATAATATTATATATTATCATATCATGATAAACCTAGAACAAAAATGAAGATTCTCATTAATCTCAGGTCTTTATCTCCTTGCTTCCTTTTCCTTGTAAAACAATAGATATTTTCTTTTAACATTGTTGAACCCCAAATGGAGAGCAGTTCAATTTGATTTCCTGGAAGGTTACTCAGTAATGATTTTGTAGCAAGCACATCTACTAGACAATACTGGAATGTTGAGGATGAATAAA
>NC_132855.1:7249202-7256702 GCF_048164855.1 Canis lupus baileyi
GTTTCAAACACTAACCCTTCCTCCTAAATACATGGCTACTTTAAGGTAAACTGCTCACCTCTATAAAAATGAAAGATCCATAAATATCAAGGTAAACATTCTGTCCTCAAAACAGACCACACTCTGCCAGAAGTTCATGACAAACAAAATCTTATTTTGCTTGCATCACTCACTGCCTCCTAAATTATATTTCCAAACAAGAGACCTCAGACAACAATGATCAGCCCATTTTACTTCTAAGAGTACCTTCTTTGTTCAAAACTTAACATTTAAATAACACCAAGGAAAGACAAATTTGTAAAATTATGTCACCTGTGAACCTGTTTTAGTATTTTCCCCACGGGTTTTTTTTTCCTAAAGCATATTGAATATGTTTGCATTAAAGGCAATAACTGCATTATAGAAAAGAACACTCCAATCTTTAATGAACTTAAAGACCCATTCTAAAATATACTCATGGAAAGACAAAAATTCACTAGCCTTAAGTTTTCTACCTACACTAACATGGTAAAACCACAACCAAGGGAAGAGACATTTACAAAGCTTTTTGAATGTTTATTTATCAAATTATTACATATCTTCCTGTAGACACTTCCTGAAGTGTCTTTTGTAGACACCTACTATACCCATTGTGCTAAATCACTTCTAGGAGGCACTCCACAAACATGCAATGCATGACTGAAGTTCCTAAGGTTATCAGAAGGACGTAACTTTTTGCAATTTACTCTTGTTTATGGTTTATATCAACAAACTGTGCAGAACAAAGTAAACTTCAGACTCAGGTTATAAACACACCTAACAGATTTATCATAAAAAGCCTCCAAGGTACTATAAAGCATAGCCATGATTTGACTCTCTTTTGTTTTTAAGATCTAATCAGAGCTTGGAAGAAAAAGAAAGTTACTTCTTTACGTTTCCCTTCAGAACATATTGTCTATTAGTACTAAATTACAATATTCATTTTCCAGTGGTTAATTTCACTTGCTTTTATAAATGCCTTCTACTGTATTCTCAGGCAAATTAGACCTTAGCTATCAATTCTTAGGATTCTTATTTAGGGGAGTCAATAGGAATATGATAGCAGTGGTATGATGTTTCCAGTAAATAGATTAAAAGGAGAGAAGGGCTGTCCTGAAAACTGCATTCATTTTAGGTAAAATAGGCTAATCCTGGAGCTCTGGTAGACATTGAATTCTCATGATGGTTAAAAAAATATCTAAAAACAAGATAAAAATTATCTTCCTAATGATTACTAGTGATTACTGCCTGTGAAAAGAGACGTACTTTCAAAATAATAGGGAACCTATTCAAAGTGTTATGTCTAGCTCTTTTAAAAGATTGTTCTTGAAAACAACGCCTAAAGGTTAACACATTATTCAGTACATATACTCTAAGATAACTTTCTAAATACTGTTGTTATTTGAAATAATGATTCTATTAAATTTTACTGTCACGTGGGCATTTGCTTTAACTTTTGAGATGCATTCTATCTCCTCATATATTAACTTAAAACCGTGAATGATGGATCACTTAATTTGAAACATTTTTCAATAATAATCGTTATATTTTCATTTTAATGCCTTTTTTTTTTACATTTGGTCTGAATGCAACCCAGAATCTTAAAGAAATGACCTTTATTTTAAAGCAAATCAAATATAATCTTGTTGTCAAACAGGTATACTCATTCTGGCCTAATATAAGTATATGCTTTGAAAGCTTTCTCTTCTCTGTCACTATTTCCACAGACTTGAATCAGTGCAGAATGGAGTGGCTATTCCTTGGCTGAAAAGAATATTTCACTGACAAACAAAATTGGGAAAACGGAATCTCTCACATAAAAAGAATAATGGACTACTTAAAAGTGTACCTTTATGGGGCAGTTGTTTACTTTTCTAGATTTAAATGAGAACTGCATTTTGTGAGCCACTTGCACAAAACAAAAAGTGCTCTTTAACGTGATCAAAAGATGTATATTCAAAACACCTTGAAATGAGTTTTCCAGAAAAGCCACATAGATGATCAGTGTTTAGATGGTTCACAATCTCTCAGCAAATTTCAACTAATTAACAGCTAACATTCGCAGCCATCACAGGCAAGCATCTGTGTTATGAAAAGTCCTCGTGGTCCTTTTCACCTTAGCTGAGACTTGGAAGAAATTCATTGTATAAGCAAGTATCAAGTAATGTGGCCCTCTGGTGGAAAACTAAGTATCACGTTCTGCAGCACAATGTTAGACAGTGAACTAGAAGCTATAAAATATTTGTTACAAAGCTTTACAGATCCTTCCAAAAATCACCCTGCGAACTTAACTAATAGCTTGACACCCAAAGGGCACTCTGGTGCTGGCATGACGTAACGAATATGAAAATCCTATCTTTCCCGATACTTCGATCATGTTCCCAATAATCATAAATGCTCAGCATCCTTGAGCTTCACACAACATGCTCAATTTGCTATGAATACATTTTTCACATTCAAGAAAACAGGCCGATTTGTTTTAAGGAATCACTGAAGAAAACAAAACTTACCTGCTGTTGTTGCAGATGCAGCAGTTCTACTGTGCTTACTTCCGAGCTGGTGTCACCACTTGATCTTCCATCTCTGCTGCCAGCATCTAATTGGCTGCTTAGAGTGCTCATTCCATTTTGATTCATTGAACTGTTGCTTATTGTCTCTGTCGCAGATTCCTGCATCATGACTTAATACCTAAAAGTGATTAAGAAGTATCAATTAACACACGTTACACCTTCACACTTCCATTATCAAGATGTCCCTCTCTGCCAATTACAGAGACAGCATCTTTGGAAGGAGAAAAAAAAAAAAAAAAAAAGAACCCACCCGCCTTGAATAGTCATTTACCGAGAAAAGCAATACAAATTCAGCTTTCATCCAGATACTAATCACTGAAATTATGGTTTCTATAAGCAATTTTTGTGTGGTTACATTTAACAGCCAAAGTAACATACCATGCATATGGCATGGTCGATAGCATTTATGAACGACCACATTTTAAAGTCTACCTATAAAACCAGCTTAAATGAAGGCACGATGGCACACTCTGTTCTATGTTTCCTATTATCTACCTTTGACAACCATGGATGACTATACAGCCTTATTTTAAATATTCACTATCTTGATTCTGACAGTTCTTTACAGCACATCTTATGCAAGGCTGTTGTTTAATGATGCACAGCTAATCATACAAAATTAAAATTTTGTAAGGGTGTTACAAATCATATGGTATCAACCAATGATAAATAGTATAATGGGTTTCTTTTTTTTTTTGTGACTAAATAAAATTTTGCCTTGGAGGCATTTTAAGAAAAAGCTCCTGCTGCAAACACGTCAGATATTGCCTATTTTTTTAATCAAACAGCTCATATTCATTTATTTTTCTGACATTTAAAACATTTAATACTGTCCTTCCTGGGAAGTAATTAAGCTTATGCATGAGCAGCAATCAAACTGTTCACTTGAAGATGACTTAAAACTCAATTTTAACATAGGCAAATAAATGAAAGTATATATAAAATTAATTTTCCAGGCATGTATTAGATATGAAAGCTGGAAATAAAATCTATCAAGAATATCACTAATGATTGTGCTAAAAACAGCATAAATTATGCATATTACCTTCTCTACAGTAATAAATGTTTTATCATTTTCACTGCATAAATATACTGTACTTTCAGGATAGCAAGGAGATGTCCTGCCAAGATCAGTGGAAATCCTTGCAGTAAATAAAGAACCAATGTGCTCTTACAAACCAGAATTTCACAGTACATCTTGAATCTGTGGTTTAGAAAGATCAGTTTTGGCTCTCAGAGATATCTGAATCCTATCCTATAACCTAATAGCTGTACTTCCCTGTTTTACTTCTACGGACAGGATTTCAGAAACAACCTGGCTGCGCTGTGACTTGAACAGTTATGCTAGACAGACAGGGTGACTTAACCTAAAGTAAAGAAGGATGCTAAACTGATCACTCAATCTAATTTTTTATAACTAGGAGATTTCACTATTTTAAACTTGGTCATATTTTAAGACTTTTGTCCACTGAATGATTTTAATGCACTTATTCCAGAGCAAATATAAGCTTAATATCTTTTTGTGTCATGGAGAAACCCTCTTCCCCAGATTCTTACAAAATGTGATCATGGACACACACACATAGACAGACAGACAGACATACAAACACAGAAACATATCCAATAGATTTTTTGCATGCTAATATAATTATTAAAAACTAATGGTTATAATTTAATAGCTTTAATAGGTATTTTCATCAAAGCCTAAGTTATTAGATTATTTCTATGACTGTAAAAAGTCAATTAAAAAATGAAATACCTGCTGATTTATAAAAGACCACCAGTAGCTGGGCTAGCAAAGCAAGTCAGTATAAGAAAAACTACATATACAACTTAATGCTGTTCTGATAAAAAAGAAAAAAAAGGCTGCAACAACAACAACAAAAAAAACCGCATAATCACAAGAGGCAATTGCTATAACTACAGCAAAAAACTTTTGAACCAAATGTGCTTATGAATAAATAGGTTTTGTTAAACACCTTACCGAACATTAACAAAGAAAAATCACACAAATGAAAACTGATACACAGTGATGGATTTTATAGGAAAAAAAAAACAAAGCTAATACTCTTTTCTGAGATTAGGCAGCTAATAAGTATTCAAATTAGGCATAAATTTTACATGCACAATGTTTAAAATATTCAGAGAAAAGGTCTGATTGCCTTTACTACTTATATGAAAATTATAATTTGGGTCCTCTGCAACTGTAGAAACAGACAGATATAACTTCTACTACATATTGCATTTAAATTTTACTTCTGACAATAGATGTTGAGTATATGTGTATGCATATGTTTTTACTTCACCACCCAAATTTATTTGAAATACTTGTTATCTCTGGGTGGAGTATGCAACACAAAAAAATTAAAAAAAATTAAAAAGCTATATTTTCAAATGTTGCAGACAAATGCAGTATTTAATATTAACCTTTGTGTAGTTAATGTCAGAACTAATTGGATGAATTAAAGAATTCTGCATATATTATTGTGTTATAATCAAGGCCATCAAATAATTAAACATAATCAACAAGCAGAGTCATGGGTCTAAATCTTTATTACAATTATAAAGGAAGACCTACATAACTTCCAGTTCCTATTATCCAGAGGATTTTATTATACCTTGTGGAATTTTTGACTTTATGAAACCCTAGAGTATAAACCGTGATTCACATTTTTGGTTCAATCAACTGAGAGTTAGTAAAATCACACTTAAGAAAAACAATAACAGGGACAGTACTTTTTTCTCTATAAAACAAAAGCATCTGACCTGACATTAATAGGGAAAAAAGAAGGCGACTGTGTAATCAGAGGATTCCACTGTACATATCACTTAAAGAAGACAGCTTGGAGCATGTCCACTATAAAGGAGATGTATCTTCAACGATAATGAAGATGCTTTCCAGGATTTATTGAGTTCCTCCTAGTGGTTTCTCCACACCTATTTTCTACTAGACAAAATATGTCTGGCACAATGCGAGGTGTGTGTACCTTTTAAAGTATATTTTAAATAATTACAAATTCAGCATATTCTTTCAAAGTGGATGTGCTTGTGATCCCAAACACATCGAACTAAATTATTCATTCTTCTCAATCCTACCACAAACATTTTACAAAAATCAGTGAAAATCAATTCTGGATCATTAAAGGGAAAGGTGAAATTGGGAGTCGCTGTCGTAATGTTGGTCTGAACTGTTAGCTAAACCTTTAAATCTTTCGTCATACACAACTTTTTGACCACATCAGAAAATAACTCTTCGGATCTTGCCCTCCAATGATACAGTTCTACTTTCCTCCCTCGCATTAAGTTTTCCTTTCTTTCCTTTTTCTTTATTTCTTCTTCTTCTTCTTCTTTTTTTTTTTTTAAGCAAGTCACTGTACAGATACTTTTTCTCTACACCACTTCCCTTTTGAAACATTAAACTGACACTGGAACTGACTGCACGAGATTGCATTTTCTCTTCCTAAACAACTTGAATTGAAAGGTTACTTAGTGTAACAATATTTACTTGCAGAATTGTGTTGTTACCAAGGGTATAATGGATGGTGGCTATGCAGGTTTACGCAAGAATGAGTGAAGCATGAGGCATTAGCCATGTGTTTGACATGTTTCAAATTGCTATAATCCAGCATTAAACACACCCAGCAATTCATGCCATTTCTTGCAGCCATAATCTTGAATAAAGCGTGCACAACCACTTATTATATAAATTAGTATATGACTCCCTGTTATAGTCACAACAGTGCTTTTGTGTTTATTTTGCATCAAGATGTAGTCTTTTATTTGTACAAATAGCAGGATATAAAGACATAGCTCAATTAGACCTCCTTACTTTATGATAGGGTGGTACTGAATGCTAGACTTGTTGGTTTTATTTTTTCCTTTTAGAGTTAGAGGTTCCGTTGGTATAAAACTGTAACATGTGAGATAGACATTTGCCAGAGCGATAACAGAAACCTGCATATATCCTATTCCGCATTCACTACAATGTTCAAAAGTTCGATACTTGACCTGGGCCAGTACAGTTAACTGTGTTAACCACCACCAGGGACACTATTGGTCCTTGATGCTTACTCAACTTCTTTTCTCTCAGGTTCTCTCTCTCTCTCTCTCTTATCTTTTCTACTTCTCTCCTTTCCTTCTCTTCTAACCCCTATCCCGTGGGTGCGTATGTGTAAGTATAGTGTATATGTGTGTGGATGGACAGATATGGATAGATTGATCAATCAAACTATGGATGTCAAGGATGGTAAGAAGGGAAAAATAACCTCTACCTCTCCCCACACTCCTCCATCCATATAAACAGACACTCCATCTTAAAATCTTGGTGCTTTAATATGAAATCTCTTTTTTGGGGCCATCTTCCTATTTAATTAAAGCAAATGAATGGAGAAAATGACTTTCTGAGAAACTGAGACTAAATAACAATCCATATAAAAGTTTTAACTATTCCTGTGAACTTTTCTTAAACAAAATTATTTATAGTGACATCAAAGAACATTTCACGTCCAGTATCTTCTAGAGTCTAATTTATCAACCAACTATGTACATTGACCCCAAAAGATTTTTGAATATGACACAGAAAGAAAAGCATGAAATCAAAAAGTCATCATGTATTCTTAAATAATTCTTAATCATTTTTAAATTATCAGTGTTAAATATCCATAAATATCCCTATGCAAATTCACAAAAGAAAGCGTTCAGTATGAGGAAAACCTACATATGCCACAAGAAACCACATATATTACCTCAAAATATCAACTAAATTCTGATTTTGAAAACTTGACTGTACTACAAAACTTTTGAAAGAAACTAGCATTTAAATAATGATAAATTCTGTGCTCTAGTGGAATTAATTCATCACGGACACCATGCACAGTGCATTTGAAATCTACTACTGCTTTGCTAAAAGTCT